>NC_069504.1:720745688-721033188 GCF_027579735.1 Bombina bombina
GTCCCTGTTGTTACTCCCTAATATACAGCAATAGTTAAACTTTGGGACATCTTAAACCAATTTTGGGGAGAATATATCACAATAGTAATGTATACATGCAATTTGACAATGTTGAAATTAACATTGTCATATCGTGTGTGTATATACATTACTATTGTGATATATACAACCCATTTTATAGTCAGGGATTCTGATTGGTTTATGCTGTATTTAAATAGCTCACATGATTATGGCTTGTTATGCCTGATGAAATGGCTGTGTTGTTAAGCCGAGTAACGTGTTTCATATTTTATGCCCCTATCTTACATACTGCTTTGTTTTTAATCTGAACTTTTTAAATAAATAACAATTTTAAATAAGCAGTGTGTTCAAGCTATTATCATACAGCACATTTTATTTGGATGCTTTGGAGAAACCCTCGGACAGTTCCAGTGACTGGGAATAGGTGAGCTGATACACCTTGCGACTACTAGCACATAAGGGTGCTCCATTGAAATGTGAGTAACCCCCTTGTTATGCACTCTAATTGTATTTGTACCTGACTGCTACCTATTGATACACACAGGAGGCACCCGTCTTTTGTTGGACTTTGCAGATCTGTTCCACTATTTGTGTGAAGAGGAGTGCGGCCCCTTCATTTCTTCAGATGAACTTCTAGTCATCGCCGTACTGATCGCCTTCAATTGGGACTGTGCTTTATCCACTGAAGGATGGATTATATTCATATTTTCATTGTTATATTCTATATCACAGTTTTTTTCCCAGTATCACTTATAGGATATAATACCTTTAACTGTTTTAAATATAGGAATAGGATATAATACACCTAACTATTATGATTTGTAGTGCCCCTATATACTGCGGTAACAGTTTTTGGTTTGTTGCACTACTGTATTACTTATGTTTTATTGTTAGGTCCAAGAAGGGACACAAAGTCAAAATTAAAATTTTATGATTCAGATAGAGCATGTAGCTTAATTATATTATCATACTTTGCACAGACTTTATATATATATATATATATATATATATATATATATACACACACTTTCTGAGGCACCAGAAACTACAGAGCAAGTGCACAAGTCCGCAGGGTATAAGTATACTAGTCTGTAATTGGCTAATGGCTGTCACATGATACAGGGGGAAATGGGGGAGGAAATACATTTGTCAGAATAAAAATCGACTGCTTATTTTAAAATTCAGAGTAAGTGTTATTACATTGTTTTTATATTATGCGCTTGTTAATTATGCAGTTCTATTGTAGTGGCCCTGAAACCATCAGAAGTAAACTAAATATTTAATTGAGGAATTCTAAATTTAAACTCACTATCAAAGAATATATTTTATTATTATATTATATTATTACATACTGCGGATTAAGATCATTTAATTTAGGAATTTCCATGCTATTTAAAACTTCACTGGGAAAAGTAATTATGGCATCAATATAGCTTGCCAATTAATTTCCTAAGGTTTAATTGTAGAAAACGTGCACATGGTTGTGTGTGTGGCATGTGCAGTGAGTACAGAATGTGCATAGTTTGTGTGTGTCTAGAGTTTGTATAGTGTAAAGTATGCTTGAGTAGTGTGTATTTGTGTGTATTCTGACTAATACTCACTGTCCACAAGAATACAGCTCCATCGAGACCAATATCTAGGACTACAACATTGACAAACCTTTGCTGCTATATTGCTACTAAGTATGTCTTGATTTACTTTTTGTTTTTGTGATTTTATAGCATTTTATGTAATGCTTATATGTAAACATTCTACAGGACACCCCTGGAGATTGTCACTGTCCACAAGAATACAGCTCCATAGAGACCAATATCTAGGATTACAACTTTGACAAACCTTTGCTTCCCTATTGTTGCTAAGCATTTCTTGATTTACTTTTTAGCTGATTGTAAAGCTTTATATGTTAGCAACCACTTCTAGCTTTTTTTTAACAACAAACCCCAACAAACTGCTAGTGTGCGTGTATGTGTCTGTGTGTGTGTCTGTGCGTGGGTATGTGTGTAGACAGAGAGAGATGCTGTGGTAAACAGTATTTTATGGTTCCCTTAGACAGTAATAGCTGTCCTTATTAATTGCATGCTGTCGCAGTGCAGCTGTGGGTAACTTAATTGGAATCAGAATTTTGATCACACACAAGTAACATAACAGGGTTTCTGGGACCTACCAATAATGACACAAATAATTGCATCAGGATTAAGATTGTAACCCTTGTGTTTTGTGTTACCAGTTCATTTTAAAATCTTAAAATGAATGCTATAGAAAATCAATGGCTTGAAAACTTTAATTAAATCCATTGTCTAAGTCTTCATTAAAACAAAAGAAATTGGAGAAATGTAAAGGCTTATGTTAGTGAAATACAGAACATCTAAGAACATTGCTGCTTTAGGTTTAGCAAACTAAGGGAAAGATTTCAATTCTGTCATGAAAAAGGAGTTGGTTTATAAGAAATTGTTGATGACATTCTTTCATATCAGCTTTACTTCTGTAAAAGGATCATGATCCCAAAAGTGTTGGTGACATTGCGCTATTTGTGACATACATATTTTTACTGTCTCCTTCCGGTTGCACATAAGAGTGACTTGTAGGGGTTTTTTTTAGGGAAAAACTTGCTATAAAGCCCTGTGATTGACTTCATTGAGAATCAAGGGATCAGTAGATATAGTTAGTGCATAAGTAGTGAGCAGTTGGATTTTTGTGCCTTTTTTGCAATGTGTCACTTATTACATATTAGGGACACACACATTCATACCATGTTTAATCCCTTGTACAGACCCTCACATAATAAACCCCTTATTTACTCCATTGCCCAGCTTACATAACAAATAACAACACGCTCACAATTATAAGTTACACTCTACCAGCATCCCCCTTACACCTTAGTTGCAACTTTTTTATCTCATGGTTTGATAATTTAACTTTTTATTATGATTTCTTTAACTATTAATTATTTTTTCCCCAGAAAATGACAAATAAATTATAGGAATACGGGAGGATTATCTGGGATTTCCTTGCTAGGGGGCTACTCCTGATTTATTGAAACCTGTAGCTCTTGCAGCGATTTCACCTGCTGATGTAAGAGAGATTATTGTACAAAATTATGGGACTGGGAATAGCCAAAAATGTTAACTAATTGTTACATAACTCTGTAAAAGACACAGAGTAATGTGTTACACTAAATGGATCATTCTCATATTGGACACAAGTAATTAGTGGGGTTCCCCAGCTATAAGTACTGGGCCCTATTCTTTATAATATTTTTATAAATGACTTGGAGGAAAGATTAAATTGCAACATTTCTATTTTCGCAGATGATATAAAGTTGTGTAAGGTGATTTGGTCAGTGCTTTGCAAGGAGATTCACAAAAATTGGAAGAATAGGCTGGTACATGGCCAATAAGATGAACTTCTGGTAAATGTAAGGTTTTATATTTTGGAAGTAAAAATATGCAGGTTAGCTATTATTTAAATGGGACTAAACTTAGCGAACCAGAGGAGGTACAGTATAAGGAAATTAGAAAGTAATCTGGATTGATGTTTGGAACCAGTTGAACAGAGGACAGACTGAAGGAACTCATCAGAGGGCTAAAATAATGATTGGTAGACATGCCAGGGGTCAGAACCAGAAGAGCCGTTCAAAATCAAATATCAGAATAGGTGGAAGAGATAAGTACTTTAACCAGGAGACAGTTTCAATAATTAGAATCCAGTAAACCAGCCCATGGGTTGCATTTCTCAGTAAAGGGGTCAGACAGGTTGTGTAAGCCAGAAACTTTGCCAGGATCAGGGTCATGTACTTACAATAAGGCCCCTCAGCAACCTCAAAAACATCTATTACTTTAGTTCATGCAAAGATTTAAAAAGAAGCACATTTTACAAATTAATGGTCAGACAAATATGCAAATATCTGTTTGAATTTTGAAATAACAAGACTCATATAGCTTATTAGGAAGGGCTATTCTGGCACTTAAAATTATTTTCTGCTTCTAGCTTTGAGTACATAACACTTTCTTCTTTTCATGCTAACAATAAATTTACAGTTGGCAATATACTGCTTTAGAGGAAATAAGAAAAATACTTTACCAGGGCTAATGAGATTCCGCAAACTATTAATTCTGTTTCAAAAGTGAAAAATACATTTATCTATAAATTAGATAATCTCTAAATGCCCAATTTAAGAGCGTAATAAAAACATTTGTATGTAAAATAATGCATGAATACTCTTAGGAAAATGATCTCCAAACACTTAATGACTGTTATAAAAAAAAAAAGAAACAATTTGACTAGATAAACATTAAATTACTTCTATTATTTTTACTGAGTACAACTGAGACACCTATGTATGTAACTGTTTCATAGTGTGAAAGAGATAGCTAGAGACTGAGACAAACAGAGGTTTTGTTTGTATTAAAAAGGTTTAGAATCCAACAAGAAACCTTTTGTCATAGGTAGCTGGAGGTAAAAGACAATACATTCTTGGGTTTGTAAGGATCCAGAAATTTTCAGCACCACTCCACTGGACAGAGTCTGTTGCATCACACCCAGAGGGTTCCAACATAGAGCTCATTAATTTTGACAGGACCTGAAACTACCATCAATCCTATAATAAATAATTGCAACTTACAATTAATTAAATTTTTTAGTCCCATATCAACCTATGGCAAGATATTGCTCTTTTCATGATGAGCAAAAAGGTATAACCAAAGGTTTCAGCAGAACATTTTTTTTTTTTGGGGGGGGGGGTGATTTTAAAATAAATAAAATGCCCCAAACGTATAACTGATAATTAGGTCACAATCCTTTAAAAAAGATTATGAAGTGATTAATTTATAAAAATACCACTAGATTTTAATGGTTAATTTTGTCGAAACATCATATGATACACTTTTTGAAAGCATTAGGATCAGCACCAATTTGTACAGCAGGAAAGAGTTGCTTTTGTCTTACTGACATGAAAAGAATGTGTACTAATATTTTACCCTCAACTCTACATAACCATGGGCATAACAAACCTTTTACTGTCTTATTAATAAGGTAATATGGCTGTTCGAGTCCCATCTCTTTTGTATTTAAAAATGTAACAGAATTCATATGAAATAGCAGTGGTGTAACAAGATATCACTAGGCCCCAGGTTAAACGGTTGGGACGTGCCCTCATTTGTGGCTGCTTGCAATCAGTAAAAGCTGAGCAGCAACTGTCGTGCCGCGCCGCTCTAACTGTTGCTAGGGACGCGGCACCTGCTGCTCGTTGCCTAGGGGGGAGTCGGCTCCTGTCTGCGTGCAGCGGTGATGTCATCATGGCACGCTCCATCCGCTCAGAAGTGGGTCAGGATCTCCTGTGGAGTGAATCCTGCGCCTATATAAGTTACTCTATTGCTACCTATCACTGCCCAAGTACAGCTGTTACTTACTGTTCTCCTGGGTGTTATTGTTGCTATATGCTGGACTGTTATATTGTTGCTGACCCCTGCTTGTCTGACCACTCTACCTGTTTACCCCTTAACTGCTTGATTGAAATACTGCTGCTGAACTCTACTTGTCTGACCACTCTGCCTGTTTACCCCACAACTGCTGGATTGATATACTGTTGCTGAACCCTGCCTGTCTAACTACTCTGCTTAATTAACCCCTATTGCTCTGGATTGTCTTACTGTTGCCAAACCCTGCCTGTCTGACCATCCTAGTGGTTTACCTCTGGACTGCCTTACTTTTGCCAAACCCTGCCTGCCTGACCATCCTAGTGGTTTACCCCTGAACTGCCTTTCCCTGATTCCCTGCCTTTTGCCGCTGAGGACTATCCTGCCTGTGATGAGTGCCACTTACCTCATCTTGTGAACTTTCTGCAGAATTTTCTCTCCTGGATCTCCGCCAGGGCAATAGAACTGTGGCATAATTTGCCATCGAGTTTCGCACCTTGGCACTTGAACCACTTGGGATGGCAGTGCTCTCAAGTCAGCCTTTAGGAGGGGTCTGCATGAATGCATCATAGATGAACTCACTTATTGTGATATTCCTTCTTCTTTGGATGACTTTATAACACTTTGTATCAGTCTGGACTCTCCCTTCCATGAGAAACAAGCCGAGAGAGACAGAACTCGGAGGGTCCTTCCCTCTCATCCTTCTATTTGTCCGGTTTCTGCAGCATCCTCTACCATCAACAGCTCCAGTTACCCCAGTAGAGGAACTTATGGATTTCTCCTCCTTCAAAACTTCAGAGTCTGAAAGACAGAGAAGTAGATTGAAACTATGCTTTAATTGTGTATCTAACACCCACCAACTAAAGAATTGTGACATTCAGCTGGGAAAAGCCAATGCTTAGGGGATAACATTGGGGTACCTCTAAGCATGATCACTACTAAATCCCCTTACTCCTCTCGGATTCTGGTACCTGTAACCCTTACCTTCCTTCACAATACTGTCCACACTCAAGCCTTCATTGATTCAGGGGCAGCTGGAAACTTTCTGGATCACCGTTTTATGATCCAAGCTGGCTTGCCTCTTCTCCAGAAAAGACATTGTCTCAAAATAACTACTCTGGATGGCACCCCCCTTGGTTCAGGGTTGATACATTTTGAGTCAGCACCCCTGACTCTGACTGTGGGAGTCCTTCTTACCGAACAGCTGAAGTTTGTGGTCATTCATTCCCCAGCACAGCCTGTCATCCTTGGTCTTCCTTGGCTTCGTATACACAATCCACAGTTCGACTGGGCTGAAGGACAACTGGCCTCCTGGGGTACCTCCTATTTCCACTCCTGCCTTGCTAAAGTTATTCCTCTGCTCCGTGTCCCCATAGCCACTATACAGACTCCTCCAAACCTTCTCTTAGTATATATATAGTTCGCAGATGTGTTTGAGAAAAAAGAAGCTGACTTGCTGCCACCCCACCGTCATTAAAACTGCAAAATTGACCTCTTTCCTAGAGCCCCACTTCCTAAATGGAGGACTTATCCACTCTCCAAAGCTGAAACCAAATCCATGGAGGATTATATCCAAGAGAACCTAGCTAAAGGTTTAATTCGTCCTTCCTTCTCTCCTGCTGGGGCAGGCTTCTTTTTCGTCAGTAAGAAGGATGGTGGGCTCAAGACCCTGCATAAACTACAGGGCCTTGAACAACATACCTATCAAGAATCACTATCCCATTCCTTTGATCACCAAACTCTATGATTCACTCCAGAAAGATTGCTTCTTCACCAAGCTGGACTTACGTGGGGCATACAATCTGATCCGTATCTTCCCAGGCCATGAATGGAAGACCGCCTTCAACACAAGATCAGGGCATTATGAATACCTCGTAATGCCCTTTGGGCTGTATAATGCTCCTGCAGTCATCCAGGCATTTGTAAACGATGTCTTCCGTGACCTCCTCAATCGCACTGTCATTGTCTACCTGAAAGACATCCTTATTTTCTCTTCCACTTTGGAGGAGCATCATAAGCACATGAGACAGGTACTTCAACGTCTCAGAGACAATTCTTTGGTAGTCAAACTTAGTTATGTCATCTCAAAGAAGGGTTTGCCATGGATCCTGCTAAACTCACTGCAGTTTTAGAATGGCCTCAACCTACTTTATTAAAGGAATTAAAGAGATTCTTGGGTTTTCCAATTATTACCAAAATAAATAACTTTTCTCAAACAGTCGCTCCTTTCACAAAATTGACAAAACGGAACAAAGAATGTAAACATTGGCCCCCTGAAGCCATATATGCCTTCACTCGTCTAAAAAAAGTTTTTCTGTTCTGCTCCTGTGCTCCGCCATCCTGATCCTGACCTACAGTTCATTTTTGAGGTTGATGCCTTCGAGATAGGGGCTGGAGCAGTTCTAACCCAAAGGGATCCTTTAATCTCCAAGTTGCACCCTGTAGCCTTTTTTTCCAAATGCTTTACTCCTGCTGAGAGGAATTACAATGTGGGTAATCCTGAACTCTTAACCATTAAGATGGCCTTGACTGAATGGCATTATTGGTTAGAAGACACCGCCAATCCCATTCAGATTCTCACCGACCACAAGAATCTGATTTACCTAGAAACTGCTCATCGACTCAATCCTGGACAGGCTAGGTGGGCCTTGTTCTTTTCCTGTTATAACTTTGTGGTTTCTTATCTTCCTGGGACCAAAAACAAGAAGGCTGACACCCTTTTCCGTTAGTTTCCTCACTCAAGTGATTCCTCTGAAGCTCCTATTGAACACATCATACCTCCCTCCTGTGTGGTTGCTCAACTGAATACCACCCTTCTTCAAAGACTGCAACGTGCCCAGTCTAGTAAACTTCCTGAAGCCCCCATGGCTTCTGATATCTTTTTTTGTAACTCTGAACCTACGCACTCCTGTGCTGTCCTGGGCTCATGATAGTAAACTCTCAGGACATCCTGGTTTGACAAGGACTTTTAAGCGTCTTTCCCAACATGTATGGTGGCCTACTATGAAGTCTAACACTCAGGATTATGTGTAAGCCTGCACAACTTGTGCTGCCAACAAAACTCCCCGATCCTTGCCTCCCAGCTTGCACCAACCATTGTCCATTCTCAAACAACCATGGACTCACATAACAATGGATTTCATTGTGGACCTTCCTCCTTCTGACCACCATGCAGTTATCTGGGTTGTAGTGGATAGCTTTTCCAGACTGGATCATTTTTTACCCCTGACAAAACTGCCTTCTGCCCAAGAATTATCGTCTCTTTTTCTCTTGCATGTGGTATGACTTCATGACATTCCTGCAAATATTGTTTCCGACAGAGATCCACAGTTCATCTCTACCTTTTGGAGAGCATTTTGTAAGTTGATTGGAACTACTGTTTCCTTGTCTTTCGCTTACCACCCTCAGACCAATGGACTAACTGAGAGAGTAAAACAGGATCTTGAGGCCTATCTTAGAGCCTTTGTCAACACTCCCATACCAACTGGTCTGAGTTGTTACCCCTAGCTGAGCTGGCAAGAAACACTCATTGTCACTCTTCTCTTCGATGTTCTCCATTTCAAGCCACAGCAGGGCATCAACCTCATGTCTTCCCTCTTTCTGCTCAGTCCACTTGGTTTCCTGCTGCAGACTGACATGTTACTGAACTCACGTATTCGCTCTCAGCTACATTCAGCTGTCTCTAGATATAAAAAGTTTGCTGATCGACATAGAGCCTCTGTACGTGCCACCTCAGGAGGTGAACGTGTTTGGGTCTCTACTCAACATATTCGTCTACGTCAACCCTGTCACAAATTGGGGCCTAGGTTTATCGGTCCTTACAAAGTCCTGAAAAGACTGTCTCCTATTGCCTACAAAGTGGCCTTGCCCAAAACCCTGCACATACACCCAGTCTTCCACATCTCACTACTCAAACCTTACATCAAGAATGGATATACCCGGCTCCGAGCTCCTCCTCCTCCACTCCTGGTACATGGTGACCCTGAATATGAGGTTTATAAGATCCTGAATAGTGTACGTTTCCCCAGCGCCAAAGAGTGCTACTACTCCAGCTCCTGTATGCAAGATCTCTTGACCAGACCTTTAGAGTAACAAAATGTAAAAGCTATAGGAGCGCTTAGAACCCCTATATCGGAGTCTTAGCTGAGTAGGGTCAGAGGGGATTTTGAATGGTTGGACAAACCAAATAGTTAAAAATGGTTTAAAATACGTATTTATTATATAATGCTAAGAAACAATATTATAAAAACATTATATAAATGGTATATATACAATTATACCATGACTAAACAATGATCTCTATCTGACAATATGATATAAGATGATCGCAATTGCATTTGATTCAAAACATATAGTTCAAAACATGTTATGACATATGATAAAAATTCAAATATGGATTACCAATAAGAAGTGGTAGACGTGATTTAGTGTTAATACAAAAAAATATACGAAAAAAATAGTAGTGAACCTTTAAAATGGTGAAGATAATGAAAAAATGAAAAATGTGTATAAAAATATAAAAAGTAAAAAACAGGTGTACACCTTTAAAAACTTAGTGTCATTAATCCTTGCAAATAGATTCAAATAGTGAAAAAAATCATGAGAAGATGTGTAATAATTGTGAAAAAGTCTCTTATTCCTGAAATCCAATAGTCTTTAAGTGATAATTTATATCCAATATGTGTTGATGTAAATGTCCTTATAGGTGATGGTTAAATCCTAGTGTTTCTTAATCCAAATAACAATATTCACAGTATCTTCTATATCCTAGATAGAAAAATAAAAATACATAGTGCAATATGCTAATTCAAATGTGGCTGAATAAGTATAGAACTCACCGAATTGGGACCTGAGCAGTCGATATCAGTTTGTAATCTACGCGTTTCGATCCTACTGGATCTTTTTCAAGACTGATATGGCTCTAAAAGATCTTGCCTTAAATAGGCTATTTGGTCCCAAAAAAACGCCAAAATTATGGTGCCAAAATTGTGCCTCTTCCGGTATTCTTTAACCCGGATATGTTTCCTCTATTGTGCATCTTCCGGTATTCGTTATTTGGATTAAGAAACACTAGGATTTAACCATCACCTATAAGGACATTTACATCAACACATATTGGATATAAATTATCACTTAAAGACTATTGGATTTCAGGAATAAGAGACTTTTTCACTATTATTACACATCTTCTCACGATTTTTTTCACTATTTGTATCTATTTGCAAGGATCAATGACACTAAGTTTTTAAAGGTGTACACCTGTTTTTTACTTTTTATATTTTTTACACATTTTTCATTTTTTCATTATCTTCACCATTTTCAAGGTTCACTACTATTTTTTCGTATATTTTTTTGTATTAACACTAAATCACGTCTACCACTTCTTATTGGTAATCCATATTTGAATTTTTATCATATGTCATAACATGTTTTGAACTATATGTTTTGAATCAAATGCAATTGCGATCATCTTATATCATATTGTCAGATAGAGATCATTGTTTAGTCATGGTATAATTGTATATATACCATTTATATAATGTTTTTATAATATTGTTTCTTAGCATTGTATAATAAATTCGTATTTTAAACCATTTTTAACTATTTGGTTTGTCCAACCATTCAAAATCCCCTCTGACCCTACTCAGCTAAGACTCCGATATAGGGGTTCTAAGCGCTCCTATAGCTTTTACATTTTGTTTATAAGATCCTGGACTCCAGATACAGGCACAGACAAGTGCAGTACCTGATACATTGGAAACGTCACTCTGTGGTGGATCATTCCTGGGTTCCTGCCTGCGATGTCCATGCTCCATCTTTGGTCTTCAAATTCCATGCTGCTTACCCTTTGAGGCCGACTCTGGTCAGGGAACCCTTGAGAGGGGGGCTATGTCGCGCCGCTCTAGCTGTTGCTAGGGATGTGGTGCCTGCTGCTCGTTGCCTAGGGGGGAGTCGGCTCCTGTCTGCGTGCGGTGGTGATGTCATCACCGCATGCTCCCTCCATTTAAAAGCCGGTCAGGATCTCCTGTAGCGTGAATCCTGCGCCTATGTAAGTTACTCTATTGCTATCACTGCCCAAGTATAGGTGTTACTTTCTGTTCTCCTGGGTGTTATTGTTGCTATATGCTGGACTGTCATATTGTTGCTGACCCCTGCTTGTCTAACCACTCTGCCTGTTTACCCCTTAACTGCTGAATTGATATACTGCTGCTGAACTCTGCTTGTCTGACCACTCTGCCTGTTTACCCCATAACTGCTGGATTGATATACTGTTGCTGAACCCTGCCTGTCTGACTACTCTGCTTAATTAACCCCTATTGCTCTGGATTGCCTTACTGTTGCCAAACCCTGACTACCTGACCATCCTAGTGGTTTACCTCTGGACTGCCTTACTGTTGCCAAACCCTGGCTGCCTGACCATCCTTGTGGTTTTCCCCCTGAACTGCCTTTCTCTGATTTCCTGCCTGTTGCCGCCGAGGACTATCCTGCCTGTGGTGAGTGCTGCTTACCTCATCTTGTGAACTTTCTCTGCTCTGGGATATTCCCTATCATTGGCTCGACGCCAGGATAACAAGACTACTGGCCAAGTTCGGTCTGATAGGGGAATATCCCACAAGCATTACAGCAACTACATACAGTAGGTGAAAGAGGAGCTGTTTCCCCCTTGGGTTGTCTGTCAGAAAAGATTAACTCAGCCTTCCTGTACTAATATAGTCAGTTTTTTCTGTATAAGAAATGGGTTGTTGCCATCTTGCAAACTCTGCCACCCTATTGTACAGGTAAATCCCTACACTTTGAGTCTGGTTTGCAAGGGTCAGGGTGCACTCAGAGGGGTCAGATAGGAATCAGGTGGAGTGATCCCACAACTGATAGCAAGGCCCAGATGGGCCCCCAAGATTGATCCCACTTTCAATTGAGAACTCTGAGACACCTGTAGTTACGCCCCTGTGAAAGAGCAGCACTAAAACATGTTGACATTTGTATTGCCTGAACAAATATGAATTTATTTACCAATAAGGATCTCCTTGCCAGCACTGCTATAGACATATTTTTGACATTGATCTTTAACAATGTCCATTACCACATCACACATGAATGCTTGAGCCATTTTAAGAGCTTTAATACAGTTCTGTAAATCCTCAGTAGAGGAATTGTCTGTCACGATTTTGGGTAGGGAATCAAACTATATTGTTCCTGCTGTAGCCATACAGGTGAGAGAAACAGCTGGTCTAATTAAAAGGCCAGTTTGATGTTTTTTTTTTTGTTTTTTTTTAAAAAGGCCAGTTTGAAGATAGAGTATCCTTAAGAAGGACTCTAATTTGTGGTCCATTGGGTCTCTAAAAGAAGTAATAGTTGTAAGTTTGGTGAGAGTGGAAATAGCACCATGAAATATAGGAATTGTTTCCCACACTTTTACATTCTGTTCTGGAATAGGGTACATTTTCCTAAATCTTGTGGAAGTGGCGAAACCTACACCTGGCTTTTTCCATTCCTTCACAAACAGGGACCTGAAACACCTTTGGCAGCGGTATCTTTGGGGTGTAAGGTTTATAGTGCATGGGATCAGGCAGACATATGGTTAATGATGATGGGAAATTGCAGATAAAGTTTTAAGGCAGATAACTGTCTATCAGCTAGATTACAAGTTTTGCGTTATGAGTGAAAAAGCATTGTTATGCTTCATAACTCTGCTTTTTCCCTAACGCCGCTATTGCAAGTCTTGTTGGTATAGGTGTTACGCACACCTTTTTGGCCATCACGCAACGTCAGTACCGCACTTTAAAAAAGTCCATTTTTAATGGGACTTCAATAGCGCCGGTATTACGAGTTTGCCTGGGAGGCCAAAAAGTGACCGGTACACCCTATACTGACAAGATCCGTACCACCATCTAAAGTCAGTAGTTATGAGTTTTACGTTACAAAGCTGTAGCATAAAACTCATAACTAAAGTGTTTAAAAGTACACCCATAAACTACCTATTAACCCCTAAACCGAGGCCCTCCCACATCACAAACCCCTAATCTGCTGCTCCGGACATTGCCGCCACCAAATAAAATTATTAACCCCTATTCCCGCCGCTCCCCGACATCGTTGCCACTATAACCTATTAACCCGTAAACCGCTGCCCTCCCGCATTGCAAACACTATTTAAAGATTATTAACCCCTAATCTGCCATCCGCCCACACTGCCGCTATATTAAACATATTAACCACTAAACCGCAAGCCCCCCCACAATGAAATATACTAAAATAAATTATTAACCCCTAATCCTCTGACCTCCCACATCACTAAATCTACATAAATATATTAACTCCTAACCTTAACCCTAACCCTAACGTTACCCTAACCCTAAGTCTAACACCCCATAACTTAAATATAATTAAAATAAAGCTAAATAAACCTTACAATTATTAACTAAATAATTCCTATTTAAAACTAAATACAAACTTACCTGTAAAAAAAAACCTAAGCTAGCTACAATATAACTAATAGTTATATTGTAGCAATCTTAGGTTTTATTTTTATTTCACAGCTAAGTTTGTATTTATTTTAACTAGGCAGACTAGTTAGTAAATAGTTATTAACTATTTAATAACTACCTAGTTAAAATAAATACAAAGTTACCTGTAAATTAAAACCTAATCTGCTTTACACTAAAAACTAACATTACAATAAAATAAAATAAATTAAATTATTAAAATACAAATTTCTAACTTACAAAAACCCCCACTAAACTACAAAAAATAAAAAAATAAATTATAAAAAATTAAAATTAATTACTGATTGGAACAGCCAATAGAATGAGAGCTCAATCCTATTGGCTGATTGGATCAGCCAATAGAATGAAAGCTCAATCCTATTGGCTGATTGCAATAGCCAATAGGATTTTTTCCCCTTTAATTCCTATTGGCTGATAGAAATCTTTCAGCCAATAGGAATGTAAGGGACACCATCTTGGATGACATCACTTAAGGGAACCTTCATTTTTCAGCGACGACTGTAAGAAGACCCTAACATGAACACGAGTCTAAACACCCCTAATCTTACATTTATTAACCACTAATCTGCCGCCCGACATCGCTGACACCTACATTATACTTATTAACCCCTAATCCGCCGCTCCGGACATCGCCGCCACCTACATTATATTTATTAACCCCTAATCTGCTGCCCCCAACATCGCCGACACCTACATTATATTTATTAACCCCTAATCTGCTGCCCCTAATGTCGCCGCAACCTACCTACACTTATTAACCCCTAATCTGCCGCCTCAAACGTCGCTGCCACTATATTAAATGTATTAACCCCTAAATCTAAGTCTAACCCTAACCCTAACACCCCCTAACTTAAATAGAATTTAAATAAATCTAAATAAAATTACTATCTTTAACTAAATAATTCCTATTTAAAACTAAATACTTACCTATAAAATAAACCCTAAGCTAGCTACAATATAACTAATAGTTACATTGTATCTAGCTTAGGGTTTATTTTTATTTTACAGGCAAGTTTGTATTTATTTTAACTAGGTAGAATAGTTATTAAATAGTTATTAACTATTTAATAACTACCTAGCTAAAATAAATACAAAGTTACCTGTAAAATGAAACCTAAACTATCTTACACTAACACCTAACACTACACTACAATTAAATCAATTACCTACATTAAATACAAATAAATAAATTAAATTAAATTAGCTAAATCACAAAAAAATGAACACTAAATTACAGAAAATAAAAAACAAAGATATTTAAACTAATTACACCTAATCTAATAGCCCTATCAAAATTAAAAAAGCCCCCCCAAAATAAAAAAAAAAACTATAGCCTAAACTAAACTATCAATAGCCCTTAAAAGTTCCTTTTGCGGGGCATTGCCCCAAAGAAATCAGCTCTTTTACCTGTAAAAAAAAATACAAACAACCCCCCCAACAGTAAAACCCACCACCCACACAACCAACCCCCCAAATAAAGCCTAACTAAAAAAACCTAAGCATTGCCCTTAAAAGGGCATTTAGCTCTATTGCAGACCCAAAGCCCTAACCTAAAAAATAAACCCACCCAATACACCCTTAAAAAAATCCTAACACTAACCCCCGAAGATTCACTTACCGGGAGAAGTCTTCATCCAAGCAGCAATATGTCCTCAACGAAGCAGGCAGAAGTGGTAATCCAGACGGGCAGAAGTCTTCATCCAGACGGCATCTTCTATCTTCATCCTTCCGGTGTGGAGCGGGTCCATCTTCAAGACATCCGACACGGAGCATCCTCTTCTTCCGATGGACTAACGACAAATGAAGGTACCTTTAAATGATGTCATCCAAGATGGCGTCCCTTAGATTCCGATTGGCTGATAGAATTTTATCAGCCAATTGGAATTAAGTTAGAAAATATCCTATTGGCTGATTGGATCAGCTAATAGGATTGAACTTCAATCCTATTGGCTGATCCAATCAGCCAATAGGATTGAGCTCACATTCTATTGGCTGTTCCAATCAGCCAATGGAATGCAAGCTCAATCCTATTGGCTGATCCAATCAGCCAATAGGATTTTTTCTACCTTAATTCCGATTGGCTGATAGAATTCTATCAGCCAATCGGAATCTAAGTGACGCCATCTTGGATGACGTCATTTAAAGGTACCTTCATTTGTCGTTAGTCCGTCGGAAGAAGAGGATGCTCCGTGTCGGATGTTTTGAAGATGGACCCGTTCCGAGCCGGAAGGATGAAGATATAAGATGCCGTCTGGATGAAGACTTCTGCCCATCTGGTGGACCACTTCTGCCGGCTTCGTTGAGGACATTTTGCGGCTTGGATGAAGGCTTCTCCCGGTAAGTGAATCTTCGGGGGTTAGTGTTAGGATTTTTTTAAGGGTGTATTGGGTGGGTTTATTTTTTAGGTTAGGGCTTTGGGCCTGCAATAGAGCTAAATGCCCTTAGGTTTTTTTAGTTAGGCTTTTATATGGGGGGTTGGTTGTGTGGGTGGTGGGTTTTACTGTTGGGGGGGTTGTTTGCATTTTTTTTACAGGTAAAAGAGCTGATTTCTTTGGGGCAATGCCCCGCTAAAGGCCCTTTTAAGGGCTATTGATAGTTTAGTTTAGGCTAGGGTTTTTTTTATTTTGGGGGGGCTTTTTTTATTTTTGATAGGGCTATTAGATTAGGTGTAATTAGTTTAAATATTTTGTAATTTGTTTTTTATTTTCTGTAATTTAGTGTTTTTTTGTGATTTAGCTAATTTAATTTAATTTATTTATTTGTATTTAATGTAGGTAATTGATTTAATTGTAGTGTAGTGTTAGGTGTTAGTGTAACTTAGGTTAGGTTTTAGTTTACAGGTAACTTTGTATTTATTTTAGCTAGGTAGTTATTAAATAGTTAATAACTATTTAATAACTATTCTACCTAGTTAAAATAAATACAAACTTGCCTGTAAAATAAAAATAAACCCTAAGCTAGAAACAATGTAACTATTAGTTATATTGTAGCTAGCTTAGGGTTTATTTTATAGGTAAGTATTTAGTTTTAAATAGGAATTATTTAGTTAATGATAGTAATTTTATTTAGATTTATTTAAATTATTATTTAAGTTAGGGGGTGTTAGGGTTAGGGTTAGACTTAGGTTTAAAGGGTTAATAAATTTAGAATAGTGGCGGCGACGTTGGGGACGGCAGAATAGGGGTTAATAAATGTAGGCAGGTGGTGACGATGTTGGGGGCAGCAGATTAGGAGTTAATAAATATAATGTAGGTTGCGGCGATGTTAGGGGCAGCAGATTAGGGGTTAATAAGTATAATGTAGGTAGCGGCGATGTTATGGGTGGCAGATTAGGGGTTAATATTATTTAACTAGTGTTTGCGAGGCGGGAGTGTGCCGGTTTAGGGGTTAATATATTTATTATAGTGGCGGCAATGTCTGGAGCGGCAGATCAGGGGTTACATTTTTTATTATAGTGTTTGCGATGCGGGAGGGCCTCGGTTTAGGGGTTAATAGGTAGTTTATGGGTGTTAGTGTACTTTTTAGCACTTTATTTATGAGTTTTATACTACAGCGTTGTAGTGTAAAACTCATAACTACTGACTTTAGAATGTGTTACGGATCTTGTCGGTAGAGGCTGTACCGCTCACTTTTTGGCCTCCCAGGACAGACTCGTAATACCGGCGCTATGGAAGTCCCATCGAAAAAAGGGTTTACAAAGTTTACGTAAGTCAGTTTGCGGTAAGGCCAACTAAGTGTGCGGTACATCTATACCTGCAAGACTCGTAATAGCAGCAGGCGTAAAAAAGCAGCGTTAGGACCTGTTAACGCTGCTTTTTTACCTTAACGCACAACTCGTAATCTAGCCGTAAGATAGCTACAATATAACTATTAGTTATATTGTAGCTAGCATAGGTTTTTTTTTACAGGTAAGTATGTATTTAGTTTTAAATAGGAATTATTTAGGTAATAATTGTAAGGTTTATTTAGATTTATTTTAATTATATTTAAGTTAGGGGGTGTTAGGGTTAGATTTAGGCTTAGGGTTACGTTAGGGTTAGGGTTATGCTTAGGGCTAGGTTTAGGGGTTAATATAATTATTTAGTGTTAGTGATGTTGGAGGCCAGAGGTTTAGGGGTTAATAACTTTAGTATAGGGGCGGTGACATTGGGGGCGGCAGATTAGGGGTTAATAACTGTATGTAGGTAGCGGCGATATCGGGAGAGTCAGATTAGGGGTTAATAGTTTTATTTAGGTGGCAGCGATATTAAGGGCGGCAGATTAGGGGTTAATAACATTATGTAGATGGCGGCGATATCGGAGGAGGCAGATTAGGAATGTTTAGACGTGGTTTTTATGTTAGGGTGTTAGGTTTAAACATAACTTTTTTCTTTCCCCATAGACATCAATGGGGCTACGTTACAGAGCTTTTGTTTCCGCGATCGCAGGTGTTAGGCTTCTTTTTTGCCAACTCTCCCCATTGATGTCTATGGGGAAATCATGCACGAGCACATCAAAGCAGCGCTTGTATTTGGCTGCAGTATGGAGCTCAACGCCACCATATCGTCCGTACAAGCCTGCTTTTTGTTAACCTGTAATAGCAGCGCTATAGGGAGGTGGTCGTTAATTTCCCTATAGCGCTGAAAACTCATAATCTAGCTGTATGGGATCAAAGGATCATCAAATATAAATAATTAAATAATTTACAAGTACCAGAGCTTATTGTTAGTCAGTAGTTCACTATCGCCTAGATTACGAGTTTTGCGGTTACAGGGGTGTGTTGCTAACAAGCCTTTTTTTTTTTAATGATCCCTTAAGACAACGCTGGTATTACGTTTTTTTTTTAAACCCAGCGTTAGTCGCAAAAAGGTGAGCGTAGAGCAAAATTTAGCTCCACATCTCACCTCAATACCAGCGTTGCTTACTGTAGCGGTAAGCTGGTAAAACGTGCTTGTGCACGATTTCCCCATAGGAAACAATGGGGCTGAGCCGGCTGAAAAAAAACCTAACACCTGCAAAAAAGCAGCGTTCAGCTCCTAACGCAGCCCCATTGATTCCTATGGGGAAAGGAATTTTATGTCTACACCTAACACCCTAACATGAACCCCGAGTTTAAACACCCCTAATCTTACACTTATTAACCCCTAATCTGCCGTCCCCGACATCGCCAATACCTACATTATATTTATTTACCCCTAATCTGCCGCTCCGGACACCGCCGCCACCTACATTATCCCTATGAACCCCTAATCTGCTGCTCCTAACATCGCCAAACCCTATATTATATTTATTAACCCCTAATCTGACCCCCCAACGTCGCCGCAACCTAACTACACTTATTAACCCCTAATCTGCCGTCGCCAACGTCGCCGCCACTATAATAAAGTTATTAACCCCTAAACCTAAGTCTAACCCTAACCGTAACACCCACCCCAATTTACAAATAATTTAAATAAATCTAAATAAAATAACTACAATTAAATAAATTATTCCTATTTAAAAATAAATACTTACCTATAAAATAAACCCTAAGCTAGCTACAATATAACTAATAGTTACATTGTAGTTAGATTAGGATTTATTTTTATTTTACAGGCAACTTTGTATTTATTTTAACTAGGTACAATAGTTATTAAATAGTTATTAACTATTTAATAGCTACCTAGTTAAAATAAGTACAAATTTACCTGTAAAATAAATCCTAACCTAAATTACAATTACACAAAACACTACACTATCATTAAATTAATTACATAAACTAACTACAATTAACTACAATTAAATAAACTAAAGTACAAAAAACAACAAACACTAAATTACAGAAAATAAAAATAATTAAAATTTTTTAAAACTAATTACACCTAATCTAATCCCCCTAATAAAATAAAAAAGCCCCCTAAAATAATAAAATTCCCTACACTATACTAAATTACAAATAGCCCTTAAAAGGGCCTTTTGCGGGGCATTGCCCCAAAGTAATCAGCTCTTTTGCCTGTAAAAAAAATACAATACCCCCCCAACATTAAAACCCACCACCCACACACCCAACCCTACTCTAAAACTCACCCAACCCCCCCTTAACAAAAACCTAACACTACCCCCTTGAAAATCACCCTACCTTGAGATGTCTTCACCCAGCCGGGCACAAGTCGACCTCCAGAGGGGCAGAAGTCTTCATCCGATCTGGGCAGAAGAGGTCCTCCAAGCAGCAGAAGTCTTCATCCAGACTGCATCTTCTATCTTCATCCATCCGGAGTGGAGCGGACCAATAGGATTGAGCTTGCATTCTATTGGCTGTTCCAATCAGCCAATAGAATGCGAGCTAAATCCTATTGGCTGATTGGATCAGCAATAGGATTTTTCCTACCTTAATTCCGATTGGCTTATAGAATCCTATCAGCCAATCGGAATTCAAGGGACGCCATCTTGGATGATGTCATTTAAAGGAACCTTCATTCTTCACTTGAACTTCGTTTGAAGAGGATGCTCCGCATCGGCTGGATTGAAGATGGACCCGCTCCGCTCCGGATGGATGAAGATAGAAGATGCCGTCTGGATGAAGACTTCAGCCGCTTGGAGGACCTCTTCTGCCCCGGATCGGATGAAGACTTCTGCCCCTCTGGAGGTCCATCTGTGCCCGGCTGGGTGAAGATGTCTCAAGGTAGGGTGATCTTCAAGGGGGTAGTGTTAGGTTTTTTCAAGGGGGGGTGGGGTGGGTTTTAAAGTAGGGTTGGGTGTGTGGGTGATGGGTTTTAATGTTGGGGGGGTATT
Source organism: Bombina bombina (assembly GCF_027579735.1). Lineage (NCBI taxonomy): Eukaryota > Metazoa > Chordata > Amphibia > Anura > Bombinatoridae > Bombina > Bombina bombina. The sequence continues at coordinate 720,766,375 of NC_069504.1, forward strand.
GTATTTTTTTTTACAGGTAAAAGAGCTGATTACTTTAGGGCAATGCCCCGCAAAAGGCCCTTTTAAGGGCTATTTGTAATTTAGTATAGGGTAGGGAATTTTATTATTTTGGGGGGCTTTTTTATTTTATTAGGGGGATTAGATGAGGTGTAATTAGTTTAAAACAATTGTAATTATTTTTTTATTTTCTGTAATTTAGTGTGTTTTTTTTTTACTTTAGTTTATTTAATTTAATTGTAATTAATTGTAGGTAGTTTATGTAATTAATTTAATGATAGTGTAGTGTTTTGTGTAATTGTAATTTAGGTTAGGATTTATTTTACAGGTAAATTTGTACTTATTTTAACTAGGTAGCTATTAAATAGTTAATAACTATTTAATAACTATTGTACCTAGTTAAAATAAATACAAAGTTGCCTGTAAAATAAATATAAATCCTAAGCTAACTACAATGTAACTATTAGTTATATTGTAGCTATCTTAGGGTTTATTTTATAGGTAAGTATTTAGTTTTAAATAGGATTAATTTATTTAATTGTAGTAATTTTATTTCGTTTTATTTAAATTATATTTAAGTTAGGGGGGGTTAGACTTAAGGTTAGACTTAGGTTTAGGGGTTAATAAATTTAATATAGTAGCGGCGACGTTGGTGCGGCAGATTAGGGGTTAATAAATATAGATAGGTGTCGGCGATGTTAGGGATGGCAGATTAGGGGTTAATAAAATTTAACTAGTGTTTGCGAGGCAGGAGTGCAGCAGTTTATGGGGTTAATATATTTATTACAGTGGCGGCGATGTCCAGTCAGCAGATTAGGGGTTAAAAACTTTATTTAAGTGTTTGCGATGTGCGGGGGGCCTCGGTTTAGGGGTTAATAGGTAGTTTATGGGTGTTAGTGTACTTTGTAGCACTTTAGTTAAGAGTGTAATGTTGCGGCGTTAGCCCATAAAACTCTTAACTACTGACTTTTAAATGCGGTAGGAGTCTTGACAGTAGAGGCTCTACAGCTCACTTCTTCCAAGACTCGTAATACCGGCGTTAGGCAAATCCCATTAAAAATGATTCTAAACTAACAGTTCAGAGTAATACTCACAAAGATGTTTGCACATGCAGTGCAATAACAGGTGAGCCGAAGCTTCAGAGCCGCTCGGCTGACTCGCTAGAGGGTGAAATCAGCTGTTCACTGGGTAATCACTTCACCAACGATGTGGGGAAAAAAGATACCTATGACATAAAATATAGATACCGCCCTTGGTGCAGATTATCCCAGGCACAGAATACACATACAACAGATGTCGAGAAGTTATACTCACAAACGGAGTTGCACAAGCAGTGCAATATCAGGCGTGCCGAATCTTAAAGAGCCGTTCGGCTGACTCCCTGAGGCCTGTACAGCTGCTCCTGGATCGTTGGAGGAGTGGTGGAAAATAAAGGTGGATATGCCGATAGAGGTTAATCCAAGCAAGGGATCAATAAGGCAAATAGAACAATTCACCAGCAAGGTAGACAAAATAAAAGTATTTATTAAAAATATAAAAATTACTTAGCAACGCGTTTCTCGGCTAACATGCCGTTTCATCAGGCTACATAATTCTAAGAGCTACCTTGCTGACTTAAAAGGACTGACAGGACCAATCAAAACCCTGAAAATTCACACACCTCCCTTGCTCAGGTGTACTATCTGATTACAGGGTGTCGCCCTGAGATACATAGCACTTTTGTTAAAAATGAATACAATTTATACAAACTTCAAAAAAATCTTTCTATATATACAAGGGCAATTTAACATGAATCGATAGCAAGTTTTAATCTCAATAATTGTAACAATAATATTTAGATATTTCAGTCTTACAAACAATATAACAATATAAAAGAAATACGATATAATAATCAGATATTTATAAATATAATAGATGAATTCTCAGTAATAAATTTATAATAAACATATAAATCATATAATAACAAATTATATATAAATACAAGAATAAATACTAAAAAAATATATAATTACTAAAAATATATATAAAGCCATATAATCAATCATATTACTACATCTAATGGTCGGATTAGAACTCACGACCTAGTGGCTGGGAAACCATCAACCCAGCCACTAGGCTATAAGCGGGCTTCTGATGCAAGTGTTCATAGTGTACTGAATGTATCTTGACAATGCTGTGACTGGTGCAAGTGGTGCATTATACAAAATAAACGTGTGTGTGAAAAAAGGTGTATAAATGTGATGTACTTGTGCCTAACAGATAGTGGTATTTACCTTTATAGTGATGTACATATAAGGAAAGCAATGATGTACCATTATGTGATGGATTGCTATGTGTGGCCATAGCAGATATGTGTGACATGTTGGTTAACATACTAGTGTGATGGCTAAAAATAAAATAAGAATTGACTAAAAGCCAATATTGGAAGGGAATACTAGTAATTATTATAGTGCTAATATGTTAATAATTTGCTAAAAAGATATTATGAATGATTATTAAGAATACTTGATGTATTCATATGACATATTTACTATGTTAATGTATTCTTAATGTGACAGTATTAAGCCACTATATATAATGTGATATATATTAGTATTAAACATTGACTAGATTGGATCTCCCGACCTCATAATATAAATATCTAACAAGCTAACCGCTAGGCCATGACTGCCTGTGTGCAAAGAGTGGTCAAATAGTTAAAATACTAATGTGGTGCCTAAATATAAATATTGACTGATAGCCAATATCATAAATAATATTGATTATTAAAGTGCTAATGTATTAAAAGATTTTTAACTAAAAAGATATTGTGGGTGAATATTAAGAATGCTCCGTTTACTCGTGTGACATGTTTGATATGCTAAATATATTCCTGATATAGCAAAATTGTGCATCTATATTGTTAATTTAAAAGATAAAAAATTAAAAAAATATAAATAAAATTTAGTATAAATTAATACTAATAAACAATAATGGCCAGATTATATAAAGCTGTTATATAATCTCTCTCTGCCTATCAAAATTACCCCTATCTTATGTAATAGTATAGTATTGAATTAGCATATGAATAATCTTAATAGACCATATACAGCTGATTATAAGAAAATTCGACCAATCTTGGTACACATGCAGTTGTGGCCTAGTGGTTAGGTTGATAGTCTTTATATTATTAGGTCAGGAGTTCAAATCTGGCCATTTGGGTATCATATCCATTTAACATTAAGCAGAGTGTGCTCCCTTGCCTCTGCATTATCTGCCTTTCTATAGCACAAACATTCATAGTTTCCTGACAGACAGAGGAGAGGTATGGGAGTTTTTTTTATGGGGTAGATAACATTGCTGTCCAGCCCTAGATGGGTAGCTGAGCAATGGGGCAAATAAGCAAAAAACAAAGCAAGAAAAATAAAAATAAAAACACTGTGGGATACACTAATCTAGATTAACATTAGTTTTATCAGAATGTCATTTTAAACAAATATGACAAACTATAAAAATATTGAAAAAAAATGTTTTAGCAATAAACTCTCACCTAAACCTCTCTTAATGATCAGTTTGTGTCCACAATGTAATGAACACCATGTTCAACGCATTTCAAGGGTACTTCCTGCCTTCCATTTCCTGGTAAGTAGGTTGATGAGATTTAGAGGCGAAACCTTTAGTTCTCCTACTTTTGTAAGAGACTATCAGAATTCTCATTATCTCTTTCAGTACATTTTTAAAGATGTTCCTAAGACTTTTTTTTCTGCTTTTAAACCCTTCAGTATTCCGGAACTCTGATATTTCATTCTTTTTTAGAGTGTGTCCATCTATGTGGAGTGCCTTTTTCAGCTTGAAGTGATACGTACTAAATGCAATATAGTAGTGTGAATGTTTTCTGCCTCAGACTCATGGGCTCTCACGCTACCGAGCATATTTGATCTCTTCCCTGATTACATTTAAGATAGGCATATCTGACCCATTGCTATTAGTTTGAAACATAGATTTTGATAGAACCACAGGCCCATTAAGTCTCCCTATATATCATATAAAGTGTAAGCTTAATTAGTCCATAAAATAGCCTTATTCTGATGGTAAACAGTCGACTGTCCCAATGTTTTTGGAGTTGGTTGCAGTCATCAGATTTTAAATTAGTGTATATTTCCAAAAATGCATTAAAATCACAAAGTAAAACTTCACATAATGTGTAAATAATGTGTTTTCAATATAGTACAGGGTGAATTGAATTTTCAAATGACTCTTTTTGTTTGTTTTTTTTTGCATTTTCCATACTGTCGCAACTTTTTCGGATTTGGGGTTGTATATACATATCTCTCTCTTTTTCTCTCACTATCTATCTATCTGTCTATCTATCTATCTGTCTATCTATCTGTCTATCTATCTATCTATCTATCTATCTATCTATCTATCTATCTATCTATCTATCTATCTATCTATCTATCTATCTATCTATCTATCTTAGGGCTCTATCTTCACCATTTGTGGGTGTGCAATAAATAACCAGCCAATACAAGTGGCTGGTTGACCCCAAAAGAAAGTGTAGTAATCTTTATTAAAAAAATAAAAATATTTGCATCTTTATTTTATTTAAGCAGTTATAAGGGGCTAAAGTTGGCGGGTGTGAGGTTTTTGGAAAAAAAACAGCACTGAAAAGTGCCTTTACATTGCAGTCCACAAGATTCCAGTAAATATATATGCTTATAGACACATACAGTATGTATATGTATATATATATATATATATATACTGTATATATATATATATATATATATATATATATATATATATATATATATATATATATATATATATATATATATATATATATATATATATATATATATAGGACACACAAAGTTCAGAGTAGGATGCTCCAGCCAAACAAACCGTGGCGTTCTTCTGTGCTGTCATATGACGGGCAAATAGCTTTAGGGGGTCTTGGTTCCCCTTCTGTCCACTTTGTTTTTATTAGGGCTACCGCTCTCTTCTATGTTTTTACATTTTGTCTAATATAATAAAGTACTATCTTTTACCTCCTGGAGTCCTGGAAATCCTTGTGTTTATATATATATATATATATATATATATATATATATATACTAGTCCTAAAGCCCGTTCACACGGGCCATTTTTTGCAGTACAGCAGTCTCACCCCTTGCACTCTCTCCCTCCCCCTCTCTTTTGCTCTCTCTCTCTCCCCCCTCTCTTTTGCTCTCTCTCTCCCCCTCTCTTTTGAGCTTTCTCTCTCCCCCCTCTCTTTTGAGCGCTCTCTCTCCCCCTCTCATTTGCGCTCTCTCCCCCCTCTCTTTTGCGCTCTCTCTCTCCCCCCTCTCTTTTGCGCTCTCTTTCCCCCTCTCTTTTGCTCTCTCTCCCCCCTCTCTTTTGCGCTTTCTCTCCCCCTCTCTTTTGTGAGCTCTCTCTCCCCCTCTCTTTTGCATTCTCTCTCTCCCCATCTCTTTTGCGCTCTCTCTCTTCCCCATCTCTTTTGCACTCTCTCCCCCTCTCTTTTGCGCTCTCTCTCCCCCTCTCTTTTGCGCTCTTTCTCCCCCCTCTCTTTTGTGCTCTCTCTCCCCCTCTCTTTTGCGCTCTCTCTCCCCCCTCTGTTTTGCACTCTCTCCCCCCTATTTTTGCGCTCTCTCTTCCCCCCCTCTCTTTTGCGCTCTCTCTCCCCCCTCTGTTTTGCACTCTCTCTCCCCCTCTCTTTTGCGCTCTCTCTCCCCCTCTCTTTTGTGCTCTCTCTCTCCCCCTCTCTTTTGCGCTCTCTCTCTCCCCCTCTCTTTTGCTCTCTCTCTCCCCCCCCTCTTTTGCGCTATCTCTTCCCCCCTCTCTTTTGTGCTCTCTCTTTCCCCCTCTCTTTTGCGCTTTCTCTTCCCCCCTCTCTTTTGCGCTCTCTCTCCCCCTACTCTTTTGCGCTCTCTCCCCCCTCTCTCTCCCTCTCTCTCCCCCCACTCTTTCCCTCTCTCTCCCCCCTCTCTCTCCCTCTCTCCCCCCTCTCTCTCTCTCCCTCTCTCTCCCCCTCTCTCTCCCTCTCTCTCCCCCCTCTCTCTCCCTCTCTCCCCCCCCCTCTCTCCCTCTCTCCCCTCTCTCTCTCCCCCCTTTCTCTCTCCCCCCTCTCTCTCTCCCCCCCCCCTCTCTCTCCCCCTCTCTCTTTCCCCCCTCTCTCTCTCCCCCCTCTCTCTCTCCCCCCTCTCTCTCCCCCCCTCTCTCTCCCCCTCTCTCTCCCCCCCCTCTCTCCCCCCTCTCTCTCCCCTCCTCTCTCTCTCTCCCCTCTCTCTCTCTCCCCCTCTCTCTCCTCTCTCTATCTCTCTCCCCTCTCTATTTATCCCCCCTCTCTATCTCTCTCCCCTCTCTATCTTTCTCCCCTCTATTGCGCGCCTGCGCCCGACCACGCCCCCTTCATGACAGGCCACACCCCTCCACTGCCATTCATGTTCGGTCACACCCCCTTCACATTGGCCACGCCTCCCGCTCACACCCAGCCATGCCTACTTCTGCCGCAGAGCGCAGATCAGCTAGGGACTCAAAGGCCAGGTGTGTTTGTCCTCATGCTGTCTCTACTGCGCATGACAGCTTCGGACAAACACACTTGGCCTTTTATTATATAGGATATATATATATATATATATATATATACATATATATATATATATATATATATATATATATATATATACATGTGTTAATATGTGTATATACACATATTAACACATAAACATAAATATTTATATACATATATACTGTATTTAAAATTGTTGCCCATCGCTGTGTACCTTTCATGTGCTGGTATTACTAAGTTGAGCGTGAATATCAATTTGTAATCGGTCCCTTAGTGTCTGGATAATAATCCAAAAAGAAAAGTCATAAAATGAACTAGTAACAAACCAAGGGGCTAATGCCCAGACAAATAGATTTGTTTTTTTTCAAGAACCATGGTATTTGAATTAGTTAATACATGACACTTTGACAGTATTTCAAGCAGTATTCCATTACAATAGTTCTTTGATTAGATTACAATTTTTGAATTCCAGGTAATTTAAATACATCCATAGTTTTCTAATGGTTTTCCATGTTATTACACGGTTAAAACTAATAATCTAGTAATCTCACTAGAGGTATTCAAATCCATCAAAATAATACTTATTAGATTATGAGTGGGGCGTAATATAGCGCTCCAGCTTAAGCGTTAACCTAGCTAGATGGAGGCTTTTTTCATGCATTGGGTTGCGCTCGTATTACATGGTTGAAAGTAAAAAGTTTGTGCACAAGCGTAAGCCTGACGTGCGTGAAAAAAATATCACTACCGTGTTAACTTCTTCTTCTATAGACTTCAATGGAGTGCAAAAACACCCCTACTCTTGCGCTAACCTGACCCCATATATTCAAGAGCGCTAAACCCGACATGAAATATTATTTCACATTCCAATGTTATTCACATAGAAGAATATATTCTATTTATTCTTAAAAACATAGTCATATATATATATATATATATATATATATATATATATATATATATATATATATATATATATATATACAGTGGGGCAAAAAAGTATTTAGTCAGCCACCAATTGTGCAAGTTCTCCCACTTAAGAAGATGAGAGAGGACTGTAATTTTCATCATAGGTATACCTCAACTATGAGAGACAAAATGTGGAAACAAATCTAGACAATCACATTGTCTGATTTGGAAAGAATTTATTTGCACATTATAGTGGAAATTAAGTATTTGGTCAATATCAAAAGTTCATCTCAATACTTTATTATATATCCTTTGTTGGCAATGACAGAGGTCAAACGTTTTCTGTAAGTCTTCACAAGGTTGTCACACACTGTTGCTGGTATGTTGGCCCATTCCTGCATGCAGATCTCCTCTAGAGCAGTGATGTTTTGGTGCTGTCACCTGGCAACATGGACTTTCAATTCCCTCCAAAAGTTTTCTATGGGGTTGAGATCTAGAGACTGGCTAGGCCACTCCAGGACCTTGAAATGCTTCTTTCGAAGCCACTCCTTCTTTGCCCAGGCGGTGTGTTTGGGATCATTGTCATGCTGAAAGACCCAGTCACGTTTCATATTCAATGCCCTTGCTGATGGAAGGAGGTTTGCACTCAAAATCTCACGATACATGGCCCCATTCATTCTTTCATGTACACGGATCAGTCGTCCTGTTCCCTTTGCAGAGAAACAGCCCCAAAGCATGATGTTGCCACCCCCATGCTTCACAGTAGGTATGGTGTTCTTTGGTTGCAACTCAGCATTCTCTCTCCTCCAAACACGACGAGTTGTATTTCTACCAAACAGTTGTACTTTGGTTTCATCTGACCATATGACATTCTCCCAATCTGTTTCTGAATCATCCAAATGCTCTCTAGCATACTTCAGACGGGCCCGGACATGTACTGGCTTAAGCAGGGGGACACGTCTGGCACTGCAGGATCTGAGTCCCTGGCGGCGTAGTGTGTTACTGATGGTAGCCTTTGTTATGTTGGTCCCAGCTCTCTGCAGGTCATTCACTAGGTCCCCCCGTGTGGTTCTGGGATGTTTGCTCACCGTTCTTGTGTTCATTTTGACCCCACGGGGTGAGATCTTGCGTGAAGCCCCAGATCGAGGGAGATTATCAGTGGTCTTGTATGTCTTCCATTTTCTAATTATTGCTCCCACAGTTGATTTCTTCACACCAAGCTGCTTGCCTATTGCAGATTCAGTCTTCCCAGCCTGGTGCAGGTCTACAATGTTGTTTCTGGTGTCCTTCGACAGTTCTTTGTTCTTCACCATAGTGGAGTTTGGAGTGTGACTGTTTGAGGTTGTGGACAGGTGTCTTTTATACTGATAACAAGTTCAAACAGGTGCCATTAATACAGGTAACGAGTGGAGGACAGAGGAGCCTCTTAAAGAAGAAGATACAGGTCTGTGAGAGCCAGAAATCTTGCTTATTTATAGGTGACCAAATACTTAATTTCCACCATAATATGCAAATAAATTCTTTCCAAATCAGACAATGTGATTGTCTGGATTTGTTTCTACATTTTGTCTCTCATAGTTGAGGTAAACCTATGATGAAAATTACAGGCCTCTCTCCTCTTCTTAAGTGAGAGAACTTGCACAATTGGTGACTGACTAAATACTTTTTTGCCCCACTGTGTGTATATATATATATATATATATATATATATATATATATACCTGTATATCTATTCCTATAGATATATAGGTGTAGATATGTATTTTATATGAACAGTATTATTTAATAGTAAAATGTATATTATTAGCTATGTCAAGAACAGAAGATTGTGATGCATTTTGCACATTGTCTTACACGATTTTAATTTTAAGGTGGTCAGAATAGCGCACATGAAAACTTAGTAATCTTAAAGCACGTTATTGAAATATTACAAATTAAAACTTTTAAATCATTTTTATTAAATGTTTTTAAATATTTTTAACATACTGTAAAATATTCTTAATAATCTATATTTTACAGTATGTTTAATAATTTTAAATATTTTTTATTCATTTTTAAAAATATTTTATATGTAATATTTCAATAATGCACCTTAAGATTACTAAGTTTTTATGTGCGCGAACTGGACTGCATTAAAATATAAATCATGAAATATTTTGTGCTAAGTGCATATTTTACATTCCTATGTTCTTACCCTAGAAAATAATGTACTTTTTATTATTAAATATACATTTCTACATATATTTCTGATACTGTTCATGTAAAATAGAATAGATATACAGGTATAAGTATATACAGATATATATAGGAATATGTATTTACAATACAAAGGACATTATTCTGTAAGTGAAGAACATTGGAATATTAAATATGTACAATAAATATACAGTAAAAACACAAAAAATACATATGTACACACACACACACACACACACACATATATATATATATATATATATATATATATATATATATATATATACAGGTGGCCCTCGTTTTACAACGGTTCAATTCACACCGTTTCAGAATAACAACCTTTTTTTCCAGTCATGTGACTGCTTTTGAAAAGCATTGAGAAGCAGTGCATTTATTAAAATAGCCAGTAGGAAGAGCTGTCTGCTTGTGTTGCAGCAAAGCCAAGCAAGCTGAAATTAATCAGTTTAACCAGACCTGAGCTATCGAGCAGATTTTAAAGGAACAAGATCTTCCTGTCTATAACTCAGTCCAGATTGGAATGCATAGAAAGAACTGTTTGTAGAAAAATGTAAGTGAAGTCTGTGTTGTGTGATTATTTTATTAGGTTTATAATGCTGTTTAGCAAATGGTTTTGTTCATTTAACTTGGTTTAATTATATATTCTGTGTCATGTGATTATTTTATTAGGTTTATAATGCTGTCTAGCATGTCAAGTCTTCATTTCAAAGCTTTTAAAATAATATATTAGGTGTTACTTATGACAATTTTGAGAGGGGCCTGGAACCTATCTCCCTCACTTCCCATTGACTTCCATTATAAACTGGGTTTCAATTTACGATGGTTTCGATTTACAACCATTCCTTTTGGAACCTAACCCCGGCGTAAACTGAGGGCTACCTGTACATACATATTTAAAATATATATATATATATATATATATATATATATATATATATATATATATATATATATATTATCATAAAGGAATCAATCAAACCCAACTCAATTTAAGACGTCTATAGGCTACATACATGTCAGTAGCAAGCCTTAAATATATGCAATAGGATCTACAAGCACCATATTAATTATTGGCTTCAAGTAGCAACATTCATTAAACAATAAGGCTCTGCTTCAGAACAGACATAGATCAATTAATAGATCTTATAACGTAGATACTTCGTTCCAGTAAAGAGCATGCATGTCTAATACAGACGTCAAATAAATACAGTCTAGCAATGTTCAGCAGGTAATTCTAGTGCACATAATGGTTTAGCAATTAGAAATAGCTCTTGTCATAAGCAGTTTTACGCAGGTTAATGACTGTAGTAAGCAGTTCATGCAAGTTAGTAGCAGTCATATATAGCAGCGAAGTATAACGGAATTACAGTCCCACAATGTCGTCATATAAAGGGAAGGCAATAAATCTAGCACAGGTCTAGTAGGCAATTATTGTCATTCAGGGGAACTCCTACTAAGAGCAGTACTCTCACCTAAAGGTCCCCTTCCAGATCTTACCACTTCCCAATGGTCTGTGTTCCAACGTGCTATTTCGTTATCTTAATCCTGCAAATGTCGTCTCCATGCAACCTGCAATGCGGGCTGTCTTTGCCTTCTCTCTAGGTGGTTTGTATAACAGCAGACTCCCCTTTTACTCGGGTGGTCCACCCCGAGTAATGTTATAACATGCAACACGTTTCGCCGCTAGGAACTTCCGGTGCGGCTTCTTCACAGCGTATCAGTGCTACCATTTTTTCTCCCTTCCGGGAATTTATACAATGAGTGTAGAGGCCTGGGTATTTTTTCATTCCTCCATTTATATATATATATATATATATATATATATATATATATATATATATATATATATATATATATATATATATATATATATATATATATATATATATATATATATATATATAGTCAAAATAGAGAGTGCACTCCAAAGGTCTTAGCACAGATCTCACTTTAATGTGAACACCCTTTGGCGTGATGGTTTCCAATTGAAAATTCTATCTGACCTCTCTCTGGAGCAAAAGTCTATTACGATCACCCCCCTATTCATCGGGGGGACGTGATCAATAATAGTATATTTCAGGTCCGTGCTGGCATTCCAAAAAATGTCGGGCCACGGGTTGTTCAGAGCACCCTTTCTTTAAGCTGCCCAGATGGCTATGCTCACTTTGTGGGTGGTCCGTTTGGACTAACGTTTACACGGATGATGACGCCAATTTGGGGGCTGGTCGACTGTGCAGAGCGTGACGTCCTGGTTTGCAGTGTTTAAATATTGCTGACACTACACATTTGAAGAACTTAACAAGTACCCAAATATGATGGTTTGAATGTATTTTCCATTTTGCACTTCCAATTGATTGAAATGCCATATAAAATAAAACTTTTTTTTAACATATATCCAAATATGTTCATGCTGTTTAGTATCCATCTATCAATCCAGGTTGATAGCTTGTGTTCCTATGGGATGTAAAATGGTTATGAAAGTCTGCACTCACATTTTTCTTAAGCAACTACCAGGGTATCAGGTTAAAAGCATTTAATTTAAAAAGTGAAAATAAAGAATCCACACTCACTGGACTTCAAAATGCAACAGCAATTTATTTAGAGAAAAATTTACGTTCCGGGAAACATGTACGTTCCTCAGGCAAAGGACTGAGGAAGAGACTTGTTTCCTGAAAAGTCACATTTTCCTCAATAAATTGCTGCTTACATTTGGAAGTCCAGTGAGTATATATATAAAGGTAGTAGTAGGTACAGCACCAGTATGCACAAAGGCAATTCAAGCCCATATGTTAAGTGCACGTCTGCCTGAGGGTCCTGTAACTCCTCAAATATGTATATCCAAAGGAACAAAGATGGGGTCAGTATAGCTTCTTTAGTTAAACAACTAAGAGCTGTTCCTCTATTTCACAATAAAGATGTTTGTTTAACTAAAGAAGCAGTGCTGACTCCATCTTTGTTCCTTTGGATATATATATATATATATATATATATATATATATATATATATATATACACATACATACACAACTGGCCAACCGATGCACTCGCTAGGATTTATTGTAACATTTATTGTAACTTTTCGGGTGGTACCCCCTTCGTCAGACATTCAAAAATTACATAACAACTTACTTACCACCACCGTGACTTTTAAGGTATCTCAAGTGATACAGAGCCGAGCCGCATCCAGAAGTGCCACTCCCACTGGCTGACTTCATCAGGCAACGACCCGGGAGCTGTTCTCTCCAGTGCCTATTGAAAACAACATTAAAACACCACTAAATCCCAATACAATCCTGTAGAAGAATCCATTTTTACAAATTCTTCTACTGGATTGTATTGGAATTTTGACGTCTGATTTGATCTAATAAACACTTTGAGAGTGCTCTTTTCTGGATATGTATATATATATACACACATACATACACATTCAAACATATATAAGCATAACAGTCTTAGAAAGAAGTTGAGATACTCCCAAAAACAAGACTGTATTAAAAAGAGCCACTCAACACTGGTAAAAAAATCACACACACTTTTCAAATATTAAAGGTATAGGGGTCTATTTATTAAACCCTGGGTGGACATGATTCGCTATAGTGAATCATGTCCGCCCTGCATCACTAAATGCGGAGAGCATACGCTGTGGGCATTTAGCATTACACAAGCATTTCACAAGAAATGCTTGTGCAATGCCGCCCCCTGCACATTCGCGGACAATCGGCTGCTAGCAGGGGATGTCAATCATCTTGATCGTATCTGAACGGAATGATTGCAGTCCACCACCTAGAAGGTGGCGGACGAGTTAAGGAGCTGCTTCTTAACTACAGTTTCTGGATCGCCGGAAACTACATGGGGAGATAACAGCATCCGCTGCTTATTAAATCTCCCACACTGCCTACTCCAAAATTGTTATTGTTAAAAAGATAGATAATCCCTTTATTATTCGTTCCCCAGTTTTGCACAACCAACACTATTATATTAATATAGTTTGTACCTCTGTGATTACCTTGTTTCTAAGCCTCTGCAGACTGCCCCCGTATTTCAGTTCTTTTGACAGACTTGCATTTTAGCCAATCAGTGCCCTCTCATAAGTAAGTCCACCGAAGTGAGAACAATTTTATCTATATGGCACACATAAACTAATGCCATCTAGCTGTGAAACACTGTCAAATGCATTGAGAAAAGAGACAGCCTTTAAGGGCTTAAAATTAACATATGAGCTTACCTTTCAACTAAGAATTCCTATAGAACAAAGCAAATTTGATGATAAAAGTGAATTGGAAAGTTGTTTAAAATGGCATGTCCTATCTGAATCGTGAAAATTTAACTTTGACTAGACTGTCCCTTTAGTTTAAACAAAATCCCAGCTGCCTAGAGATGATATAAAGATGGTTTACAAAAATACATGTACTATAAATATGTGAACAAACTTTATACTGGTTCTTCATTCTCACAGGATGCATCCATTTTAATTACTGCCCAGCTATAAAACTCAATGTTGTAGTTATATAATGTAACTATTTCCGCATAACGTTTGTTGCAATCCTCCTATAATATGCACAACAAAGTCTCTTTTAGAGCTCATAAATCCTTAAAGTGACATACAGCCCAAAATGTTTCTTTCTTGATAGATCATACAATTTTAAACAACTTTCCCATTGATTTCTTTTATCTAATTTGCTTCAGTCTCTTAGTATCCTTTGTTGAAGGAGCAATAATGCACTACTGGATGCTAGCTGAAAGCCAATTACAAGATACATACATGTGCAGCCACCAATCAGCAGATATTGGGGCCCATTTATCAAGCTCCAAACGGAGCTTGTGGGCCCGTGTTTCTGGCGAGTCTTCAGACTTGCCAGAAGCAGCAGTTATGAAGCAGCGGTCTAAAGACCGCTGCTCCATAACCCTGTCCACCTGCTCTGATGAGGTGGACAGGAATCGCCGGAAATCAACCTGATCGAGTATGATCGGGTTGATTGAAACCCCCCGCTGGTGGCCCATTGGTCGCGAATCTGCAGGGGGCAGCGTTGCACCAGCAGCAATGTGAGCTGCTGGTGCAATGCTAAATGCGGAGAGTGTATTGCTCTCCGCATTCAGCAATGTCTTGCGGACCTGATCCGCACTGTCGGATCAGGTCCGCAAGACATTTGATAAATAGGCCCCTCTGAGTCTACCTAGGTATACTTTTCAACAAAGTATACAAAGTGAACGAAACTAATTAGACAATAGAAATTAATCGGAAAGTTATTTACAAATGCATTCTCAATCTGACTCATCAAAGAAAAAAATGGTTTCATGCCCCTTTAAAGCTCTTAAGAGGATGGATTGGCCTACCAGGATACAAGGAGATTTCCTGGTGGGCTGCAACAGCTGGTGCTGCAAAACTACAATTTAAAGGGAGGATTAATGGATGCAATTTGGTTAGAGGATGCCTATATATCCACAATTTGGCACTTTTTTACTCATATCACAGTTGAACATATAGAATAAAAGTTTTACATTTTCTCTTTTCTATAGATTATACATTCACTGTTTTTGTTTTTCATATATTTCAAAGCGCTGTTTTATTCTACAGTAGAGCTATTAGAACTAAAACACAAAATGAATTGATAACTAAAATTAGAATTCAACAGAATTAGATTCTCAAAAACCCCCTCAATTTTACCATTAATAATAATTAAAAAAACTGAAACCAAGACAGAATAGTGAGTTGTTAGATAATATTTGATGCACATTGTTGATTTTTTGGATGCGCTCCTTGCTTTCCAGTATGTACAAAGATGCAAATCAATATATGCATCATAATTGACCCATGATCTATAGTGACAGATTCTATCAATTTAAAATTTAGCAACTCTGAATTTAAGGGACACATTTTTTTTTCTCTCATGATTCATACAGTTCTTAACAACTTTCTAATTTACTTCTATTTTCAAATTTGAATTAGTTCTTTTGTATCCTTTGTTAAAGGAGCAGCAATGCACTAGTACTGGGAGTTCAATGAGTGAGCCAATAACAAGAGGCATATATGTGCAGCCACCAATCAGCAGCTAGCTATGCTTTTCAACAAAGGATGCTAAGTGAAAGAAGACAATTAGATAACAGAAGTAATTTGGAAAAGTTGTTTAAAACTGCATACTCTATGTTAGTGTTTCTCAACTACGGCCCTCAAGTACCCCCAAAAGGCAAGGTTTTCATTAGAGCTGAACTAGAGCACAGGTGAAATAATCCGGGGATCAGTAACCATGGTTACTAACCTGCTCTCACCCATCAGCTGGTTATTTCACCTGTGCACCAGTTCAGCTATAATTAAAATCTGGCCTGTTAAGGTTTCTTGAGGACCGCGGTTGAGAAACACTGCTCTATTTGAATCATGCAAAACATTTTTTGAATGTACTGCTCATTTAAATGTGTAGCAATGGCTTAAATCCTGTGCAAGCCTTTGAGCTGCTATCAAACAAATATTGTGAGAGTAGCTATATTTTGAAGCCTGATAAACATTTGCTTCTTCTTCTCAAGGCTAACCCTGCTACATATATTTCCCTAATTTGTTTTTACAGATAACAACTTCAAAACAATTAACTTGGTACTAATATAGTTAGAGGGACTATTCTTGATATCTGCAAACTGAAGAACCAATTGGCTCCTCCAAAAAAAGAAAGTTTTTGGTCGAGTTTGGCTTTTGAAAAACAAGGATTTATTTTGTTTTGACTGATATGTTATGCTATAGCACAACAACAGGAATGTGTTGTAATTACACAGTGTTTACTGTCCTTTTAATAAGGTAGCCACTAAGGCTGCCTGCTATGAACAACCTGCCAGGGAGATTTTGACCAACAGGTTAGGTGTCAGTGCTATAGCTCTTTAACCCCTTAGTAACCAGACCATTTTTCAATTTTCTTACCGTCTGGGACCAGGGCTATTTTTACATTTCTGCAGTGTTTGTGTTTAGCTATAATTTTCCTCTTACTCATTTACAGTACCCACACATATTATATGCCATTTTTTCTCTCCATTAAATGGACTTTCTAAAGATACCATTATTTTTATCATATCATATAATTTACTATAAAAAAATAATAAAATATGATGAAAAAAAAAAAAAGTTTTTCTAACTTTGACCCCCCAAAATCTGTTACACATCTACAACCACCAAAAAGCTCCCATGCTAAATAGTTTCAAAATTTTGTCCTGAGTTTAGAAATAACCAATGTTTACATGTTCTTTGCTTTTTTTGCAAGTAATAGGGCAATAAGTACAAGTAGCACTTTGCTATTTCCAAACCATTTTTCTTTCAGAATTAGCGATAGTTATATTGTAACTCTGATATCTGTCAGGAATCCCTAAATTACCCTTCACATGTATGTGTATATATATATATATATATATATATATATATATATTAGTAGACAACCCAAAGTATTGAAACACAGGCAAGTATCTCCTGATGGTGCTGACAACGTGAGGGGGGAATAAACTCACAAAGTTCACAGTATAATGTGATTCAAATGCGGACCAATCCGCCAAAAGTCCACAACATATGCGGCTGTTACAGACCAGGCATAATAGCTTGCTCCTATAGAAATACAGACAGTCAGTAGGGACGGACTCACCGGGCTCACTCGATATTCTGCAGTGATTCACTTTACATCGAATGCCCTGCCAGAGTGTAGTGTTCCATATAACACACTCACGCTTCTCTGCCGTAATCACCTCTGATGTCATCCTGTGTGTGTATAGATGGAGTGGTTGAAACTCTCCTCTCGTCAGTAATTTGCCAATCAAATGGCTTCTCATATAATGATGTTGGGGGGGTGTGAGTCCCACTTTACCGTGATCGGTCCGGATCGGGTCGGCTCCTAATCCTTATCGTCTGGAGCTAAGTCTGGGATCCAAAGATTCTTCTTTATGGCTGTGCTCACTGGATAGGTCAAAAAGTCATAGAAGCACAAAGAAAAGGAGCACCAGCCAAGTATACAGTAAAAACTTTATGACAAACGTTAAAAAGCCAGGATATCAGGCCAGTAAAATAGGGAGATCAGCACAGAAAACAACTGACGCGTTTCGGCATGGAGCCGTAGTCGAAGCTGACAAACTTTGCCCTAGGAAATTATTATAAAACCCTAAGCTGCCTCCTATTGGTCAATAAGTATTTGCATAAACACTTGAATACATTTATAATAATATGTGCTTAATAACATCAGATGACTTAGACCACATAACCTTACAGTACAGGTAGCCCTCAGTTTACGCCGGGGTTAGGTTCCAGAAGGAATGGTTGTGAATCGAAACCGTTGTAAAATGAAACCCAGTTTATAATGTAAGTCAATGGGAAGTGAGGGAGATAGGTTCCAGGCCCCTCTCAAAATTGTCATAAGTAACACCTAATACATTATTTTTAAAGCTTTGAAATGAAGACTTTAAATGCTAAACAGCATTATAAACCTAATAAAATAATCACACAACACAGACTTCACTTGCATTTTTCTGCAAACAGTTCTTTCTATGCATTTCAATCTGGACTGATTTATAGACAGGAAGATCTTGTTCCTTTGAAATCTGCTCGATAGCTCAGGTCTGGTTAAATTGATTAATTTCAGCTTGCTTGGCTTTGCTGCAACACAAGCGGACAGCTCCACCTACTGGCTATTTTAATAAATGCACCGCTTCTCAATGCTTTTCAATAGCAGTCACATGACTAGAAAAAAGGTTGTTATTCTTAAACGGTGTAAATTGAACCGTTGTAAAACGAGGGCCACCTGTATTTGGTATATAAAGAATATGAGATGCTAGCAAGAAACCACAATAATAAATGATAACAAAATATACATAGATAAATGGTGGACCAAAACATTTATTTTCCATAATATCATCAGCTTCTCATTTGTTATTTTTTTATATAAACCAAGAATTGTAATACAAAGCTGTGAATAAAGTGGAAAAAGCCAAATGAATGAGATTACTTCAGCTTTATTAAAAACCATTTCAAAATGCCGTAAGTACAATATTTATCTCAATACAAACGGAGATAAAAACAAAACTGAATTAATATCATCAGTGTTTGTGCCTTTTTATGGTAATTTTTAATTAGATTACATCAAGGTATATACCATTATAAAACTCTCAATTAGATTACATCAAGGTATATACCATTATAAAACTCTCAATGTGGTGCTAACCTTGAACATGATGGTTTACAACAACTTTTACGATTAGAGTGTGCATATTTCATGAGTCAAAGAGGTTCAGGAAACATAATTTTATACGAGCAAAAACAGATTATATCAATGACCATATATATTTTATTCCCCCTACCCTGTTCAAAGGTGAGAAAAATTATTTGATAAATTACTACATGATGCTGTCACTGAAGCTAAGACACTACTTTTGGAGTTAAAACACAGTAAATATGTAAGGGATTAGTTAGATTACTCCAATAATACAGTTTATGTATGGAAAGGGAGAGAAAGATTTCAGTGAAGGAAGGAAGCAAATCAATTTCAGTACTCAGAAGGGAGAGGTAGGGGCAATAGAGGACGGCGTAGGGGTAGAGGAAGGGGTAGATCTAATAGGAGAATCCAATTCTCAGATAGTGAAAATTATTCATTTGGGGACAGTTCAGCATCCGGTGATGATGATTTTGACTATTTAACATCTGAAATAAAAGCTACACCTACTGTTGACACAAACAAGACCCAACAAGTAGTTAGGCCCAAGGAACCCCTCACAGCCCCAGTGTCCATTTTAAAGAAACCAAATTCGTCCACTAGATACATTTCTCAAACAATTACCAATGCACAGTCAATAGAATCCCCTAGCACTTGTGAACAACTTGAACTGAATCAGGTTTTTTCTCTCCCCCCCCCCCGACATCAGGTGGGGGGGGGTGCAAGGCACAAGAGGAGTCTTCAAGGGAGGATACCCTCTGAGAACAAACCTGAGACAGACACGTTACCAATAAATAGTGTAATTAACTTAACCTTCTATAGATTAAGTACAGTTGAACATAAACGGTTAAGCTTGGGTTTGGGATTTGTACCAACCTACTCGTTCAATTTGTTCAATACTCTATTGGATGTCAATAAGCTTGTAAGAAAGTTAACATTGAAGAAACATTTTGCAAGCACAGATGATTCCAGTGCCAGTGCAATGGGGGGTACTTTGAATCCTATAGGAGAAAATAGATTAGACACAGAGACACTTGACTTTCAGGACCTGTGTGGTCTTTCGATATTGGAGTCATTACACATAGAAAATACTACAGATCAGCCTCCAAGTAATATCTGTACTCCAAGACTCAAGTGTCCTTCTAATTTCTATCCTATTCACAGTAGGGGCCCTTTCATAGAAAAATTTCAAAGGAGAGTAGAAAGTGATCTCACAAATTTGTTCTACCGCCAAAAAAAACCCTACAAACAATCTACCAAAAATTGAAAGGGAAGCTCTTGAAAAATTGAGTTCCAATACTGAGTTAGTGATCCATGCCGCTGACAAGGGGGGTACAGTAGTGGTGATGACTAGAGAGAATTTTGTCGCTGAGGCTCTGAGACAGCTCACAAATCCACATGACTATAAAGTTTTGGCCTCAAATCGCATTAAGCTTTTTAGCAGGAAATTGAAGGATTTGGTGGATGATGGGCTGTATCAAGGTTTCATTGATAAAAATACAAGCGATTATTTACTCGTCTCCCACCCAGTTACACCTGTATTTAATCACCTCCCTAAGGTGCACAAGTCTATTGACAAGGTAGTTGGCAGACCCATTGTCAGCGGCATAGGATCACTTCTTGAACACCTCTCTGAGTGGTTAGAACTCATTCTGCAACCAATGGTATTGGACCTTTGGAGCTATGTGCAGAATTCTAAGCACATTCTAAATCTAGTCTCCAAGATTGAATGTAGTGCTGATTATAAATGGCTCACAGTTGATGTGAAAGCACTTTATTCCTTGATCCCACACGATAAGGGTCTGTTGGCACTTGCCTATTTTTTGGAAAAATACTACCCAGATAATCCTGATTTTTGTGATTTTATACTGAGGGTAACCGAATTTCTGTTGCATCATAACTATTTTGAGTTTGAGGGGGTTTTCTACTTTCAGATGTGTGGTACCGCTATGGGGGCGAAATTCGCCCCCTCCTATGCCAACCTCTTTATGGGGTGGTGGGAGCGGGAACACATATTTGGGGGTGGGAACCCCTTCATCTCTTAAATACTTATGTACAAAAGATTTATAGACGATCTTTTGTTCATTTGGAGAGGTGACCAGATTGATATACAGTTGTTGGTCCAATATCTTAACACAAATGACCTTGGGATTAGCTTTACTTTTGAATGGGATCCAAGTAGTATTAACTATCTGGATTTAACATTAAGTGGCATATGTGGTCAGTGAATCTCCACCTCAGTTTACAGAAATCCGATCTCAAGCAATACCCTTTTGCACACCTCAAGCTGCCATCCTGAGAGCGTCTTTAAGGGCATTGCCAAAGGGCAATTCATTCGGTTAAAGCGAAATTGCTCAGAGGATGCCAAATTCCAAATTGAATCAGCAGAACTTTCCAAAAGACTAGAGGAAAGAGGCTATAGAAAAAATGTAATAGACTCTGCTAAGAAATTAGTAAGCAAAATTAATAGGTCTGATTTACTCAGAAATAAGGGACATACAACACAAAAAACAAAAATATTTTGTTCATTACAGAATACTCAGAGCAGTATAATCAAATTTGTGACATAATTAGGAAACATTATCAAATCTTGAGAGCTGACGATGGGCTAGCTAGCTTATCAAATAAATATTGTAAATGTGCTTATAAGAGAAGCAGAACCATTGGAAATCATGTTGCACCCACTAAATTAAAACCCATGGGACAAAGCAATTCATCTTGGCTGTCCTCTATAGGGATGTATAAATGCCACAACAGCTCATGTGTGGCTTGTGAAAAGGTTGAAACAGGAATTGTGTTTAGATCCTCAGTTACAGGACAGACGTATCATAGACGCTCGTGCCTTAATTGTAGGTCCACTTTTGTTGTGTATATGATCAATTGTGTAGCATGTGACAGGCAGTATGTAGGTCTCACAACACGTGAGGTGAGAACCAGGATTAGAGAGCACCTCTCTAGTATCAAATATGGCACTGCCAGTACTCCATTGGTACAACACTTTACTCATGAGCACAACACAAGTGCGGATACTTTCAAATGGTCATGCATAGAGAACGTTCTGCCCCCAAAGAGGGGGGGGGGGGGGCGACAGGGAAAAGCTGTTAGGCAAAAGAGAGGTCTTCTGGATCTTTAAATTAAAAACTAGATTTCCAGAAGGATTTAATTCAGATTATGACCTAATTAATTTCTGGCAGTAATTTTTCTCACCTTTGAACAGAGTAGCGGGGATAAAATATATATGGTCATTGATATAATCTGTTTTTGCTCATATAAAATTATGTTTCCTGAACCTCTTTGATTCATGAAATATGCACACTCTAATTGTACAAGTTGTTGTAAACCATCATGTTCCAGGTTAGCACCACATTGAGAGTTTTATAATGGTATATACCTTGATGTAATCTAATTGAGAGTTTTATAATGGTATATACCTTGATGTAATCTAATTAAAAATGACCATAAAAGGCACAAACACTGATGATATTAATTCAGCTTTGTTTTTATCTCCGTTTGTATTGAGATAAATATTGTACGGCATTTTGCAATGGTTTTTAATAAAGCTGAAGTAATCTCATTCATTTGGCTTTTTCCACTTTATTCACAGCTTTGTATTACAATTCTTGGTTTATATAAAAAAAATAACAAATGAGAAGCTGATGATATTATGGAAAAGAAATGTTTTGGTCCACCATTTATCTATGTATATTTTATTATCATTTATTATTGGGGTTTCTTGCTAGCATCTCATATTCTTTATATACCAAATACTGTAAGGTTATGTGGTCTAATTCATCTGATGTTATTAAGCATGTATTATTATAAATGTATTCAAGTGTTTATGCAAATACTTATTGACCAATAGGAGGCAGCTTAGGGTTTTATAAGAATTTCCTAGGGCAAAGTTTGTCAGCTTCGACTACGGCTCCATGCCGAAACGCATCAGTTGTTTGCTGTGCTGATCTCCCTATTTTACTGGCCTGATATCATGGCTTTTTAACGTATGTCATAATAAATTTTGTTATGTTTTACTCTATACTTGGCTGGTGCTCCTTTTCTTTGTGCTTCTATAACCCAAAGTATTGATCTAGGCCCATTTTGGTATATTTCATGCCACCATTTCACCGCCAAACGCGATCAAATAAAAAAAAATGTTCACTTTTTCACAAACTTTAGGATTCTCACTGAAATTATTTACAAACAGCTTGTGAAATTATCGCACAAATGGTTGTAAAGACCTCTCTGGGATCCCCTTTGTTCAGAAATAGCAGACATATATGGTTTTGGCATTAGTTTTTGGTAACTAGAAGGCCGCTAAATGCCGCTGCACACCACACTTGCATTATGTCCAGCAGTGAAGGGGTTAATTAGGTAGCTTGAAGGAATAATTTTAGATTTAGTGTAGAGATCAGCCTCCCACCTGACACATCCCACCCCCTGATCCCTCCCTGACCCCCTTCAAACATCTCTCTTCCCTCCCCCACCCCCCAAAGGTCACCCACATCTTAAGTACTGGCAGAAAGTCTGCCAGTATAAAAATAAAAGGCAGACCAAGAAGCAATTGAGGAAGTTATGTCTTAACTAACGAAACGCGTTTGGCTTTTATATCACTTGAAGCTTTGCTTTTATGGAAATATGGAAATAAAGATACATTTCTAAATAAAGAAAAAAGTCCTTATTCCACTTCATTGAGTGTGAGGGCATTATATTCTGTGTAAAAATAAAAGGGTTTTTTATTTTTTATTTAATTTTTTGTATATATATTTTCTGCAAGGTAGCATCCCCCCTTACCTGACCCCCCACAACAGTTCTCTAACCCTTCATCCTCTAACTGTTAGGTGCCATCTTAGGTACTGGCAGCTGTCTGGCAGTACCCAGGTTCCAGTAAAATTGGGCTCAATATTTTAAAAAATTAAATAATCCCATTTTTTCCATAGTGTAGCTGCCCCCCCCCCCCAATAACCTACCTCGCTCTTACTCCCAAATCCCTTTTCCAAATTTCTTAACCCCCTCTCCCTCCTTCCCACTCACTCACTTCCCACATCATTTCTGTAGTGTAGCGGTCCCACCTGCTCCCATCCCCCTTCTACCCCTCTCACGCCACCTCCCCCTCAATCCAGCGATGTGCTGCCCACCCGCCTCCCTCCTGTCCCTCTCAACGATCGGCACCAGAGGGTATTGCAGGATGCCTCAATATTGAAGCATCACTGCAATACCCTGAAAGTGGTTAGAAGCGATCACGATCTCTTCAACTGCTTGAAACCCCTGAGGACGGGCCAGGCATGTCCTTGGTCATTATCAACTGTTTTTTGTAGGACATGCCTGACACGTCCTTGATCGCTAAGGGGTTAATGATACTTATATCCTCCCTTCCACAATTACCCCAAACCTCTACTGTCTCAACCACCCAATCCTCTATTAAATGGTCATGATACCCTAAAAGTGATGAAGCATAGATGTAAAATCGGACTACAAAATATCACCTGAATAACTCTATGTAAAAAAGAAGATTTTTTACCTCAAAATTTCCTAAGTATTCACACCCCACTGTAAAGAGACTTTAAGCAGCCAATCAGGATGCTAGACCCAAGACTTGCAAGGGGCGGACTGGGCCAGGGGGCAGAGAGGCAATTGCCCCCCAGGCTGCCCTAAATCATGTTAAAAACGGCTGCTGCTTTTTTTTTTTTTTTTTTTTTAATTGTAATTTTAATAACGGCCAGCAGGGGGAGCAGCTGTACACACATAAGCAGCAGTGGAGCAGCCTTTCTCTCTATGGAACTGAAACTGAAAGGCCATGTGCTGAGGGGGAAGGGCTTAGTGCAGGCTTTCCCTAGTCAAACAGAGCGCAGTCTCGATGAATGGAGGGAAAGGCATCAGTGTGAGCTGCTAGATCATGTGTGGCCACCTCTGCTAACCAGTAAGTACATAAATGTGCTGTCAGCAAGTGTGTGGGGTTTCTTCAGGGGCCGGGCTGCAGTGAAATCCTCATGTAGAATACAGCTAATACTGTGGCTGTGCAGTAAGATCCTCATGTAGAATACAGCAAATACTGTGCAGCTTTTATTTTAGCTGAAGCATTGGGATAAGACATTTCAGTTTATGTTGTATCCTACATGGGGAAATAATAATAATAATGTTTAACTGTAGGTAACAGTCCCTTGCTAGGCTGCACATTTATATACAGTTCTGCAATGGGAGTTATGTGTACCCCAGAGCTAGTGAGCAGTATTTGTCATATATGCATTACTGTGTGATGTGTAACTGTAGGTAACAGCCCCTTGCTAGGCTGCACATTTATATACAGTTCTGCAATGGGAGTGTATTGTATGTGTACCCCAGAGCTAGTGAGCAGTATTTGTCATATATGCATTGCTGTGTGATGTTTAACTGTAGGTAACAGTCCCTTGCTAGGCTGTACATTTATACACAGTACTGCAATGGGAGTGTACTGTATGTGTACCCCAGAGCTAGTGAGCAGTATTTGTCATATATGCATTGCTGTGTGATGTGTAACTGTAGGTAACAGCCCCTTGCTAGGCTGCACATTTATATACAGTTCTGCAATGGGAGTTATGTGTACCCCAGAGCTAGTGAGCAGTATTTGTCATATATGCATTACTGTGTGATGTGTAACTGTAGGTAACAGCCCCTTGCTAGGCTGCACATTTATATACAGTTCTGCAATGGGAGTGTATTGTATGTGTACCCCAGAGCTAGTGAGCAGTATTTGTCATATATGCATTGCTGTGTGATGTTTAACTGTAGGTAACAGTCCCTTGCTAGGCTGTACATTTATACACAGTACTGCAATGGGAGTGTACTGTATGTGTACCCCAGAGCTAGTGAGCAGTATTTGTCATATATGCATTGCTGTGTGATGTGTAACTGTAGGTAACAGCCCCTTGCTAGGCTGTACATTTATATACAGTTCTGCAATGGGAGTGTATTGTATGTGTACCCCAGAGCTAGTGAGCAGGGCTTCATGGAAATATGGAAGCATATTATCTTTTAAAAGCATTCTGTGTTATTGTTAATAAAGATAAACTGTGTCTATGCTGTGTTTTTTTCTAAGTTAGTAATTTCATGGTTTCTAGGAGGAATTAGCTAAAAACAGGCTTCTTGAATCATTTTTATTAAAGGGACATGAAAACCATCATTTTACTTTCATGGTTCAGATAGATCACACAGTTTTAAACAACTTCTTAATTTACTTTTATTATCTAATTTGCTTAGTTCTCTTGGTATCCTTTGCTGAAAAAGATAGGTAAGCTTAGGATCTGGGAGCTAGCTACTTATTGGTGGCTGCACATATATATCTATTGTCATTGGCTTAACAATGTGTTCAGCTAGCTCCTGGTAGTACATTGCTGCTCCGTCAATAAAGGATACCAAGAAAATGAAGCAACATTGATAATAAAAGTACATTGGAAAGATGTTAAAACTGTATGCTCTATCTGAATCTTAAAAGAAAAAAAATGGGTTTCATGTCCCTTTAAGTTATTAAACATGTACATGCATTGTGGAGCTTTTAATTGCATTTGCATTCTTGCAGTATTATTAAAGGGACATGAAACACAAAATTTGTCTTTCATGATTCAGACAGAACATACAATTTTAAACAACTTTACAATTTACTTCTATTTTCTAATTTGCTTTATTCCTTTGAAATGATTTGTTGAAAAGCATATCTAGATAGGCTCAGGAGCTTGGAGCTAGCTGCTGATAGGTGGATGAACTTGTATGCCCATTTTAATTGGCTTACAAATGTGTTCAGCTTTCTCCCAGGAGTGCATTGCTGCTTCTTCAATAAAAGATACCAAGCAAATAAAGCAAAATTGATTAGAGAAGTAAATTGGAAAGTTGTTTAAAAATGTATAATCTGAATCATGAAAGAAAATGTTTGGGTTTAATGTTCCTTTAATCTGTAACTTTAAGGGACATGAAACCCAATGGGTTTTTTTCATGATTCAGATAGAGCAAACAGTTTAAAAATATTATTCCAGTGGACTTACAGTTTTTTTTATCAAATTTGCTTCATTTTCTTGGTATCTTTTCTTGAAGGGGCAGCATTTCTCTACTGGGAGCTAGATAAACACATTAGGTGAGACAATGACAAGAAGCATATATATAGCCAACAATCAGCCGCTATCTCCCAGTAGTGCATTGCTGCGCCTGAACAAGCACATAAGCATACAAGCCCAGCTGCTTTATAGATCACCTTCATGAGAGCTGAATTGCAACAGTGCAACTCTTGGTAGGCCCCCCTACCCATTTGTCTCGTAAAAATGAATTTTGTCTCTTAAAAATGAATATTATAGCTGTTTATAGGGCTGCAGAATATGTTGACGCTCTACAAATAATAATAATAATAAAGGATACCAAGAAAACAAAGCAAATTTGACAATATAAGTAAATTGCAAAGCTGTTTAAAATTGTAAACTCTATCTGAATTGTGAGAAAAAAAAATGGGTTTCATGTCCCTTTCAGTGTATTAAGATTAAACTAAAGGACTCTTGTTTACTATATGTAAATTATATATATATATATATTAGTAATTTAAATAGGAAAGCAAGATGGCTTTAGGTGTACATGAGGGCTGCACACACTCCATGCAGCATGAAAAATAATAGGTAATGTGTGTGATCGCTCTAACTGTAGCTTATTTAGTTTAGAATAAATTTGAGATGTTTTCTTATTTAGTTGTTAATCTGGTGTGTACACACCTACAATTCTACCAGCCTATATGGTCACCATATTTTTAAAGAGGCAATTAATGTGCTAAAAAAAAACATTTAAAAAAAAATCAGTGGTTTAAAGTCATTGCAGAAAAAACTGCTCAAAAGCTTTCCTTTAACCCCTGGAAAAAATCCCCATGGCTGGCACATTCCACCAGCCCACATTTTTTAAGGAATGTAAACACTTTGAGAATACAACATTTTAAATAAAGTCTAGTAAAACACCTTTGCAATAAACTTTCATTATTTTGCACCATTTTCTGCAATTACACTTTGAAAACAAAGTTTTTTTTTCTAATTCCAAGAATTGGAAGTGATCGTGCACTATCTAATCCTAGTTGGCTTCAGTAAAGGTTATTCCTGGTGGGTCCTGCTGGCTATGGGTCCTGTGGTGGGTCCTGCTGGCTGTGGCGTGCTGTGGGTCCTGTGGCTGTGAGCTGATTTGTTGGTGCAATGGGCCACTTGACTGGATTTGCCCCCCCAGGCCTAAGGATGCCAGCCCTCCCCTGGGGAGTGTGCATCTGGCATGTGCAGGGACAGTCATGTTACTTTCCTAATCAGTTTAAGGAAGTTTCAAACTTTCAGTGAAATCACATGAGATCACAGCAAAGCAATGCATGACCTCAGCACTGCTGATGCTGATTGGCTATTGTTTTTTTGTTTTTTCTTCAATTTGCAGCAGGACAGCAGCTGAACTATAACTGTGTTAGCTGAAGAAATTTTGAGGTAAAATATATCTTCCCTTTTTACATAGAGATGTTCAGGTGATATTTTCTAGTCCGCTTTTTACAGCGATGCTGCAACACTTTCAGGTGCTTCAAAAATGTGGGTATCATGTCCATTTAATAGAGGATTGGGTGGTTGAGACAGTAGAGGTTTGGGTTTATTGTGGAAGGGAGGATACAAATATCATTAAAGAGTTATAGGCCCTGGCACTCTTAAAGGGCCAGTACACTGTAAAATTGTTTGTATATTAATATATTTCCAATGACCTGTTATACCAGCTGCAGAGTATAGAATGTATGTGAAATTGCATTTTTAGATTTATTTGTGTATATGAAATAGCTTGCTTTCTTGTGCTTTTAAACCACAGCCTATTACAATGGGTTGAGTTTGCAGCTACAATTAGATCTAATTATGTTATAACTGTGTGTACACACACTTGCTTACTTATCTTATATTTGTTTGCAAACAAAAGCTAAATACTTAGAAAGACTACTGAAAAAATAACATTTTATTACTTAACTATCCTGCACCCCACTGGGAGTGTATTTTTGTCTGCTGGCTGAGTTTACATAGGCTTGTTAACTCCCGTATAGAAACTTCCAATATAGGTGGGGATACCACAGGCTAAATCAGCTATAGGAAATAGGGGTAAAGGAGCTACTTGTAAATAATTTAATATACTCCAGCAGGTAAAATGGATCACTGGAAACAAGTTAAAAGGGAGAACATTTTGGGTAAACTGTCCCTTTAAGTGATTTAGCATATGTGTCCCTTTAATACAAATCAAATCAACTGTAACCATGATCCTGTCTCATCATAATTAAAATAAATAAGGGCTAAACCAGTTCCACCACCTCTAAAATTACCTTAGCATTAAACCCCAGCACACAACCCCCTATCACTAATCCCAGGAACCACCCAGACATGGCCATCAACCATCTATACTCAACCACAATCCAATCAATATCCACTTGACCTCACCCCCTCCTAATATGGCCCCCATAACACAGCAACAGTCATACCTAGCTACAAATCGTAGGTGTTATGTAATTGGGAGCAGCTCCCATGCTTGAACCCTTCAACATTTTAGTAGCTCAGGTGTAATGAAGGATTCTGCTCTATTGACACTGACAAGGCCGCTGCTATGCTATGTCCCTGTCATTCTCACTATATTATTTGGCTTAGAACAGAATCTCTGATGACTAGAACATAGTGCTCATCCAGTGAACTATATGTAACAGAAAATAACTTTAATAATGTGTGTTGTGTTCAAAAAATGCTTTCATTTTTATTATCTTGAGAAGAAACTATAATGTTTTTCTCCGAAAGTCTTTTCATCAGTCTTTACAGTATTCGCCATCTCAAATATAAAACTGATTGGCTCTATCTGGTGACATTTTTATATAGATTTCACCAATGTGCACTTAATCTCTGAGTAGGCTGCACTGAAAGGGAAAACAATAAAGGAATATGACATGTTATGAAGAGTAGAGAATGTTGCAGAGATGCCCTTCTTGTCAAATGAATGCTGTGCAGCTTAGAACAAGATATTGTCTAGTGTGAATAGGTGCACAAAAATGTGAAATAATAATTCATTAAGATTAGTGCTTGTAAGAATTAGTCAAAATAAAAAAAATATTTAAAGGGACATTAAACACCTCTTGTTTTTGTGTAAAAATTGAGCTTGTCCCACGCTCCCTAAAGAGCCTAAAAAGCAAATTGTGTAATCTAAGGGGTTTTTTTTTTTTAGGGATTAGGAAGAAACCCTGGGTTACAAGATCTTGGTGTTTTTTTGGCCTCTCTAGAGAGCACAATATTTACACAAAACCTAGAGGTGTTTCAAAGGACATGAAACCAAAAATGTTTCTTTCATGATTCAGATCGAGAATACTATTTAAAAAAAGTTTACAATTGACTTCTATTATCAAAATTTGCTTTGTTCTCTTATTATTATTGTTGAAGAGATATCTAGGTAGGTAATGTGCACATCTTTAGCACCACATGACAGGAAGTAGTGCTGCCATCTAGTGCTACTGCTAATGTCTAACATTGTTGCAAAACTGCAGCCATATAGTGCTGCAGACACGTGCACACACCTGGGGCGCGATCCGATATACGGCGCAGGTTTCGGCGCAAGCATGGAAACCTGCGCTGACCGTAGTTTCAGCTCGCAACTCGAGTTATCTTATAGATGCTAAAGTGTTGTAAGTCTGACAAACCAGCGATGTCCAGAAATCTGCGTAAGTACAAATTTCTGGAGTCGCCAGTGACTTACGGCACTTTAGAAACTGCCGCCGCATAAAAAAATGACTAAGTTATAAAATCACTCGTACTGTCTAACCTGCATCCCAAACATAGCCCGGTAAGTATACCCCTCAATCCGCAATCCCCCCTCTCACTCCTAACAATAAATGTATTAACCCCTAAACCACCGCTCCCGGACCCTGCCGCCAGCTACATTATCTATATTACCCCATAATCTGACCCCCCTACACCGCCGCTAGCTACATTAAATGTTTTACCCCCCTAATGTGAGCCCCCTACCCCGCCACCACGTACATTAATTATGTTACCCCTAATATGATCCCCCTACACCGCCGCCACCTATTTAAACTATATTACCCCCTAATATGATCCCCCTACACCGCCGCCACCTATTTAAACTATATTAACCCCTAATCTGATCCCCCTACACCGCCACCACCTATATTATATGTACTACCCCCTAATCTTACCCCCTTACACCGCCGCCACCTATATTAAAATTATTAACCCCTAATCTAATCCCCCTATGCCGCCGCCACCTATATTAAAATTATTAACCCCTAATCTAATCCCCTTTACACTGCCGCCACCTATATAAAAATTATTAACCCCTAATCTAATCCCCCTATACCGCCGCCACCTATATTAAAATTATTAACCCCTAATCTAATCCCCCTATACCGCCGCCACCTATATTCAATTTATTAACCCCTAAAATACTAAAATTTCCCTACCACTAAACCTAAGTCTAACCCTACAAATAGCCCTGAAAAGGCTTGCGTGGCATTGCCCCAAAGTAACCAGCTCTATTACCAGCCCTTAAAAGGGCCTTTTGCGGGGCATTGCCCCAAAGTAACCAGCTCTTTTACCAGCCCTTAAAAGGGCTTTTTGCAGGGCATTGTCACAAAGTAATCAGCTCTTTTGCCTGTAATCTAAATCCCTCTACACCGCTGCCACCTATAATAAATGTATTACCCCCTAATCTAATCCCCCTACACCGCCGCCACCTAAAATAAATATATTAATCCCTAATCTAATCCCCCTACACGGCCGCAACCTATATTAAATATATTAACCCCTAATCTAATCCCCCTACACCGCCGCCACCTATATTAACTATATTAACCCCTTTTGTGGGGCATTGCTCCAAA
Organism: Bombina bombina; assembly: GCF_027579735.1. NCBI lineage: Eukaryota > Metazoa > Chordata > Amphibia > Anura > Bombinatoridae > Bombina > Bombina bombina. The sequence continues at coordinate 720,798,086 of NC_069504.1, forward strand.
GTAATCAGCTCTTTTACCTGTAAAAAAAAACAACAACCCCCCCACATTACAACCCACCACCCACATACCCCTACTCTAACCCACCCAATTCCCCCTTAAAAACCTAAGTCCAACCCCCAAGTGCTCCTTACCTGTCCTGAAGACCGGCGGAGAAGGTCCTGTTCCAGGCGGAGAAGTCTTCTTCCAGGCGGCGACCTCTTCTTCTTCCAGGATCCAGCCGGCGCGGAGTGGTTGAGTTGAAGACCGATGACCGCAGAGCTGAAGACCGTCCATCTGGAACTGAAGACCGGCGATGCTGGAACTGAAGATCGGCGACGCTGGAACTGAAGACCGCTGGAACTGAAGACCGGAGCTGGAGCGTGGAGGATCCAATTCATACGATCGCCGCCATACACTGAATAGGAATTCAAGGTACGTGATTAAAAATGGCGTCCCTTGAATTCCTATTGGCTGATTTGAGCCTTCAAATTCAAATCAGCCAATCGGATGCAAGCTACTTTAATTCTATTGGCTGATTTGAATAGCCAATAGAATAAGAGCTACTGTAATTCTATTGGATATTCTAATCAGCCAATAGAATTACAGTAGCTCTTATTCTATTGGCTATTCAAATCAGCCAATAGAATTAAAGTAGCTTGCATCCGATTGGCTGATTTGAATTTGCAGGCTCAAATCAGCCAATAGGAATTCAAGGGACGCCATTTTTAATCACGTACCTTGAATTTCTATTCAGTGTACGGTGGCAATCGTATGAAGAGGATCCTCCACGCTCCGGCTCTGGTCTTCAGTTCCAGCGTCGCCGATCTTCAGTTCCAGCATCACCGGTCTTCAGTTCCAGATGGACGGTCTTCAGCTCCGCGGTCATCGGTCTTCAACTCCTCCGCTCCACGCCGGCTGGATCCTGGAAGAAGAAGAGGTCGCCGCCTGGAAGAAGACTTCTCCGCCTGGAACAGGACCTTCTCCGCCGGTCTTCAGGACAGGTAAGGAGCACTTGGGGGTTTGACTTAGGTTTTTTTAAGGGGGGATTGGGTGAGTTAGAATAGGGGTATGTAGGTGGTGGGTTGTAATGGGGGGGTTGTTGTTTTTTTTTTCAGGTAAAAGAGCTGATTACTTTGGGGCAATGCCCCACAAAAGGCCCTTTTAATGGCTGGTAATAGAGCTGATTACTTTTGTAATTTAGATTAGGGTAGGGACATTTTTTTATTTTGGGGGGCTTTGTTATTTTATTAGGGGGCTTAGAATAGGTGTAATTAGCTTAAAAATCTTGTAATCTTTTTTATTTTTTGTAATTTAGTGTTTGTTTGTTTTTGTAATTTAGTTTAGTGTTTTTAATTGTATTTTAGTTTAGATATTTGTAGTTTATTTATTTAATTCATTTATTGATAGTGTAGGTGCATTTGTAACTTAGGTTAGGATTTATTTTACAGGTAAATTGGTAATTATTTAACTAGGTAGCTATTAAATAGTTATTAACTATTTAATAGCTATTGTACCTAGTTAAAATAAATACCAAGTTACCTGTAAAATTAATATATACCCTAAAATAGCTACAATGTAATTATGAATTATATTGTATCTATCTTAGGGTTTATTCTATAGGTAAGTATTTAGTTTTAAATAGGAATAATTTAGTTAATATTATTATTATTATTTAGATTTATTTTAATAATAATTAAGTTAGGGGTGTTAGAGTTAGATAGGGTTAATATAGTTAATATATATAATATAATAACTATATTAACCCTAATATAATAAGGGTTAATATAGTTAATATAGGTGGTGGCAGTGTAGGGAGGTCAGATTAGGGGTTAATATATTTAATATAGGTGGCGGCGGTGTAGGGGGATTAGATTACATTACAGGCAAAAGAGCTGATTACTTTGTTTACAATGCCCCGCAAAAAGCCCTTTTAAGGGCTGGTAAAAGAGCTGGTTACTTTGGGCAATGCCCCACAAAAGGCCTTTTTAAGGGCTGGTAATTGAGCTGGTTACTTTGGGACTTAGGTTTAGTGGTAGGGAAATTTTAGTATTTTAGGGGAGGATAAATTTAATATAGGTGGCGGCGGTATAGGGGGATTAGATTAGGGGTTAATATATTTAATATAGGTGGCGGCGGTGTAGGGGGATTAGATTAGGGGGTAATACCTTTATTATAGGTGGCGGCGGTGTAGGGGGATTAGATTACAGGCAAAAGAGCTGATTACTTTGTGACAATGCAAAAGGCCCTTTTAAGGGCTGGTAATAGAGCTGGTTACTTTGGGGCAATACCCTGCAAAAGGCCCTTTTAAGGGCTGGTAATAGAGCTGGTTTCTTTGGGGCAATGCCACGCAAAAAGCCCTTTTCAGGGCTATTTTTAATTTAGTTTAGGGTAGGGACATTTTAGTATTTTAGGGGGTAATAAATTTATTATAGGTGGCGGCGGTGTAGGGTGATTACATTAGGGGTTAATACATTTAATATAGGTTGCGGCGGTGTAGGGGGATTAGATTAGGGGTTAATACATTTAATATAGGTGGTGGCGGTGTAGGGGGATTAGATTAGGGGGTAATATAGTTAAAATAGGTGGCGGCGGGGCAGGGGGCTCACATTAGGGGGTAATAATTTTAATATAGATGGCGGCAGTGTAGGGGGATTACATTAGGGGTTAATAATTTTAATGTAGGTGGCGACTGTGTAGGGGGCTCACATTAGGGGGTTAGACATTTAATGTAGGTGGCGGCGGGGTCCGGGGGCGGCGGTTTAGGGGTTAAACACTTTATTAGGGATTGCGGCAGGGGATCGCGGTTGACAGGTAGATAGACATTGCGCATGCGTTATGTGTTAGGTTTTATTTTGCAGATTGCGGTTGACAGGTAGATAGATATTGCCCATGCGTTAGGTGTTAGGTTTTATTTTGCAGCTAGTTTAGGGAGTTACGGGGCTCCAATACACAGCGTAAGGCTTACTACGCCTGCAATTTGTGGCGAGGTGAAAATGGAGTAAGATTTCTCCATTTTCGCCACATAAGTCCTTACGCTGTATATTGGATACCAAACTGCGCTGGTTTGGTATACCTGTTTATGGGCCAAAAAACTACGGCCGAAGGCAGAAATATACGAGCGTAACTTCTATGTTACGCCGTATATGTGATACCAAACCAGCACAAAATTTGGCGTCGCCGGCTTTTGCGGGCGGCGATTTATATCGGATCAGGCCCCTGAGCTTACCTTCCTGCTTTTCAACAAAGGATAACAAGAAAATGAAGAAAATTTGCTAATTGAAGTATATTGAGGAAAGTTGTTTAAAATTGTATGTTCTATCTGAATAATGAAAGAAAATGTTTGAGTTTCATGTCCTTTAATGTCTAATAGAGAGGTGCAGCCAAGTAATTTTCATTTCAGCCGAAATGTCGTTGAGAATATTCAGGGAAATTTGTTTTCCCCGAATATTTGGTGGCTGCACTATTTGGTATTTGTTTCATTTAAAACTAAACAAATACTGAATTTTAGTTTAACATTTACATTTGTTTTAATTTACACAAATTTAAATGTTTCAAAATTACAGATGAATAGTTCACCTGTAGATACAATACTAATTTTCATCAAAAACCTTAATGCCATCGATCCATTTTACCACCCTGTATCTAGTCGCTAAGTTTTTTTTTTTCAAAGTCCATAGTTATTTTTTTTATATTTATTATTTTTCGCACATACCGTACTTACTGATCCTCCACCCACCCGCTCATTTCCTGGTTTTTCTCTTTCAGAAATAAGAGTGGTCCCACCAGCTCTTATGTGGTCATCCGTGCACGCTCCAGTGAAGCATCCTGTATTGCGCATGGGTTAAAATACGATTTATTGTTTTGCATCGTAGCAGAGATCGTATTATCTGTTCCTGTGCCGTCAATGCGCATGCGTGTCTCATGAACGCCCATCTATACAGGCAGGAGATTCAATGAGACACGCATGCGTAGTTTAAGTTGGGGGCGTGTAGTTAGTCTGTTGGGACAGCACTAGGGGATCAATGAGGATCATGAAGACGATTTTTGTCATATCAAAATAAAAAAAATTATAAGATTATTAGTACCTAAATAATAAAAATCATGAATTCAAGTCAAGCTAATTTTGCATGTACTTTGTGTTGGGGCTTTGAGGCGCACGGAAGTTTACTTTTTCTTTTTTGTGCTCTGGAGAGCGTCCTAAGGTAAGTATTAACTTCTTAAAAAAAGTAAACCAATGAATACTGACGATTTTAGTCAGTATTTTTTCGTATTCTTTCATTTTCATTGGTGCTTTAATTCGGATATTCGTTTAATTAAAAAAAAAATTGATTTTCGTCACGACTGTTCATTAGTGTGAAAACACCATTCTAATGAGACAATAAAAACCAGTGTGCTCTAAATGTAGTTAGGCTTGAACTGAAATATTCAATTTAGTTTTAAATGAATACATATTTTATACATGGATAAACAAATAAAAAAAATGTATAAAATAATTTTCATATACTTAATGGTCACCCCTACTAATTATGGGTGATGGGGGAAACCAGACGTGGACTCCTTGCCCAGTGTGCTTAGAGGAATGTGGCTGCACCTCACTGACGAGGCCCATAGAAGGCCGAAATGATCGTCTGGGGTTGTCATGTTCCTTGTTCAGAGGAGAATTGCCTGGTATTTCGGGGCTGGACTGACCTTACTTGGCGGGATCAGACTGATATACTTCAGGAAAGTTTTCTTCTGTGAAAAGCACACTGGTCTAAAAGAGGCTGCTTCCGGGTGGTAAATCGCCATAGAACAAGCCACTGAGCTGTTGTTCGTTCCTGGTAGAGCGCTTCTCTCTTTGTATGCAAATTATTATGACCCTACTAATTATTGAGCTTAGGTGTTTTAGCCACACCCAATGCTAACAGATGCATACAATCCATAAGAATTGCCTATCATCTGTTGCATCAATCACTTCAGAGTTCCAAACTACCTCTTGAAGAAACATCCTCACAAGAACTGTGCTTCTAGAGGGTCATGAAATGGGTTTCCATAGCCGAGCATCTGTACACAAGCCTCACATCAACATATGCAATGCCAAGCATCGGTTATAATGGTGTAAAGCACACAGACGCTGGACCCTGGTGCACTGGAAACGTATTTCTGAGGTGATTAATCACGCTTCACTATCTTGCAGTGGGGATCACTGGGATACTCCTTCCACCAATAACATTTTTTCAGAATTATATAATATTAGTTTGTATTTTGAAAAAAAGATTGCTGTTATATAGGCACCCTACAACCCAATTGCATTAATGAATCACCCCTTTAAATTTTAGCTTTCCAGACCCATCTGCTGCAGCCCACCAGGAAATCTCTTGGTATCCTGGTAGGCCAATCCAGCCTTGCTGTCCGTCTGATGGTAGAATCTGGGTGTGGTGGGTGCTAGAACACTACCGACTGGAAGGCATAGTAATTACTGTAAAGTTTGGTGGAGGAGGAATAATGATCTGGGGCTGTTTTTCAGACTTTGGGCTGGACCTCTTAGTTCCAGCAAAGGGTCATGTTAATGTTACAGTATACACATACATTATAGACAATTGGGTGTTTCCAACTTAGTGACAACAGTTTAGGAAGGACATTTCTTGTACCAGCATGGCTGAGCCCTTGTGCACATAGGGTGAGTTATATAGACATGGTTTGACAAGTTTGATGTGGAAGAACTCAAGTGGCTTTAACAGAGCCCTGGCCTTAACCCAATTGAACACTGTTGGGATGTAATGATCAATTATTTAATTTAAACAAACTGACCTAAATTAATTTTTTATTGCACCAAATTACAATTATTGTAAGTGTAAGACATTAAGGTCACTACCTTTGAAGAATTCATTGCTTCATATATATTTACTCTTCTGCCAGAAATAAATATTGGTCTTTTAAACATTATTTAATTAATTTCTCTTCTTCAGAGAGGCTTGTACAAGCACTCATTATTATTCTCACCAGCAAAATAAAATTTATATAAACCCAATGTTAAATTACCCAATCCTGAGCTTATGAAGCTGATTCCTGAGCAATCAGGTCATAACAGTGCTCAATCTTCCAAACAGTACAGATGTGGTTGTGAATTCATAATAGAGATAATTAATAGGAAAATGTAACCTTGCTCAGCAGCTTTATTGTTCTTTTGCTCTTAAAGGGACATTCTGGTCCAAGTTTAAATGCACATAGATGAATTACATATTTGAATAGAAACATATTTACAATATACATGCATTGGCAAACATGCTTCAAGTAAAAGTTATCACTGTTATAGTGTTAGCATTTTAATCTGCACACACATGTGGAGCATATCTAGATATTCTCAGTGCACCAGCATTTAAAATACTGCAGCTGCTCAGGGCATCAGTGGGGCTTGTTTCATGTCTGCAATTAACAAATTGAGTCATTACCAGATGGTAAAGCATCTTGGGCTCTCAGAGCAAGTGATGTGCTTAAAATACTGGTGTAGCTTTTATTAGCATTTTTGTTAATATATGTATATTACAAAAATGGTTTTATTCAAAACTTAAATGCATCCATGTGGATTTCGATTTTGGATCGATTGTCCCTTTAATGTCAGGAGAATTTCTTTGAGGCATAGTGTGTCTGCTGGTGTACCGCATTAACAGTGTTCCCTTCTGTAATGACATCCCCAGACAGAAAGCAAAATCTACAAAAGGAAATGCAAATATTCTTGTGGTGTGTGGCTCTTTGCTGTGCTTGTTATGAGTTACTTTCTCTGATACATAGACATTAATCTTTCATCCGTTCTAGCTTGATTCACCGACCACTGCTTGTTCTATATCATTGAACACAAGCTCAGTACAAACACATCCACAATACAACGTAGGATTTATTTAACCACAATACAACTGCTTAACATTTCACTTACTAAAACAAAGCAGTGTGTGTGCCTATACAAGTCTTGGCACTGTCAGCTGCCCTATATACCATTACAAAGATTATATACTGAATGAGGAGACTCACTTGCTAATGTTGGATAAATAAATTATGTTATATCCTTTAACTGAAGTATCCTGAATAAGGACATAATGAGCTAGATTACAAGCAGCACGCTAATGCATTGCCGATATTGTAATATCGCAAAGGGATAGTGCTAAAAATAAATGTGCACCAAACACTACATAAATACATTACAATAAACTGTTACATTTATATATTCACTATCTAATAAAAAATATTCATATAAATATTAATATTTTTTTGTTACAAGGGTTAAAAGGTATATGGTATATGACAATGTGTTGGAATAGAAAGCGTTATAATGTATATATGTCTAAATATGTTTATATATATATATATACCATTCAAACATTGGATGGCACCAAGATTATCATACAGAAGAGGAGGGAGTTTACGTGATTCCCTTATGAAAACTGACATCTCCCCAATGACGGATAAACAGTTGTGGCTCAAGAAGAAGAATGGGTGCTTCAAGTGTTTGAGCTGTGTTACATGCAACAGTATGCACACAGGGAATTCATTTCAACATCCCGAAAAAAAGAAAAAGTACAAGACCAATTGGTTTCTGACTTGCACAACCACGCATATCGTGTACCTTCTCAATTGTCCCTGTGGGAAGTTTTTTATTGGAAAATCGATTCACGATGCCAGAACCAGTATGGCCAACCACCGGTCAAGTATTAGAGCTGCATTGAAGAATGGAAGGTCGGAACAACCAGTTGCACAACATTTTCTGGATAACAACCATTCAGTTACTGATCTCAGGTTCCGCCTGATTGATCATGTGCCACCACTAAGACGGGGTGGCAATAGAGCGAAAATCCTGCTCCAAAAAGAGGCTTGTTGGATCCACGAATTGGGGACATTGGTGCCCAGAGGCCTCAACATACAATCCGGTTGGCAAGCCTTCCTGGATTAACAGACTGATATTATTAAGTTATATGATGAGAGTCCTGATGCATTAGATTATATCTGAGCTTTATCTTCTTCTCAAAAGAATTAATGAGAGTACATGCTTTAGCCTCCAATTGAATATATATTATCTCTAAGGCTGTCTCCAGACAGTTTATGAGAAGTCACTGGGGCCGATGTATTAGGGCCTGATCCAGTGTAGATACATTTGTTTTTATTGTTCATGTTTATTTTATATTTTTAACTCCTTTTTTCCTTATTTAGTTTGTATCTATCTCACTGTTTGTCACATGGAGCTATTCAGCACATTTATTCACTACACAATATGTTTTTCTGAGCCTGATGAGGTTGGAATCCGGGATTCGCACCTACCTAGTGTCTGTAATATATATTTGAATTGAATAGGTCCCGGTTTGTTGTAAGTCGATACTTGGACACTATCCATCAGTCTATGGAAAGTAAGATCCCCCTGTCTCTATATTATAAACAGTGGGTACATCTGAATCGCATTGAACAAATTCCCCTTCCTTTTGATAGATTAGGATTTTTGGGGGCCCACGGTCCTTTTGAATATTCACGCGAGGTGATTATAACTTAGCCATGTAAATAATAATAATAAAATGTTTTGTATATAACTACGCCATATTATTGAGGCATAATTTTGCCAAGGTATATGATGAGATGGATTGGTATGATCTTTTTACAGTGACATTGTGATATTGGGAGTGTTTTTGTTAATGACATGTGTGGGCTTATTGTTAATTGTGCGTTTATGGTGTGATATTACCTATTGGAGACGTGGTAGAGTGATTTGCCATTCTGTTGGATGGTAGGTTCAACTATTTAGACTGAGTGAACATCCGCAGCGTGAATAGGCCTGCCACTCAAGATATGGGTTGAATTCTTTGATCTTTTTGGGTCTCTAGAATTACTTGCAGGTATATTGAGGCACTTCTGTATATGATTACTTTAGTGACACTGTTCGTGCAGAATGCATGAAAACACTAGGATTGTTTTTTTCTAATAGTTGGTTAGGACATTGCCCTCAAGCTGTTTTTGATATACAATACTTAGGCCTAGACTTAGAGTTGGGCGGTAGCCGTCAAAACCAGCGTTAGAGGCTCCTAACGCTGGTTTTTACCGCCCTCTGGTATTTGGAGTCAGTCATTAAAGGGTCTAACGCTCACTTTTCAGCCGCGACTTTTCCATACCGCAGATCCCCTTACGTCAATTGCGTATACTATCTTTTCAATGGGATCTTTCTAACTCCGGTATTTAGAGTCGTGGCTGAAGTGAGCGTTAGAAATCTAACGACAAAACTCCAGCCGCAGAAAAAAGTCAGTAGTTAAGAGCTTTCTGGGCTAACGCCGGTTTATAAAGCTCTTAACTACTGTGCTCTAAAGTACACTAACACCCATAAACTACCTATGTACCCCTAAACCGAGGTCCCCCCACATCGCTGCCACTCGATTAAATTTTTTTAACCCCTAATCTGCCGACCGCCACCTACGTTATACTTATGTACCCCTAATCTGCTGCCCCTAACACCGCCAACCCCTATATTATATTTATTAACCCCTAATCTGCCCCCCTCAACGTCGCCTCCACCTGCCTACACTTATTAACCCCTAATCTGCCGAGCGGACCGCACCGCTACTATAATAAAGTTATTAACCCCTAATCCGCCTCACTCCCGCCTCAATAACCCTATAATAAATAGTATTAACCCCTAATCTGCCCTCCCTAACATCGCCGACACCTAACTTCAAGTATTAACCCCTAATCTGCCGACCGAATCTCACAGCTACTGTAATAAATGGATTAACCCCTAAAGCTAAGTCTAACCCTAACCCTAACACCCCCCTAAATTAAATATAATTTAAATCTAACTAAATAAATTAACTCTTATTGAATAAATTATTCCTATTTAAAGTGAAATACTTACCTGTAAAATAAACCCTAATATAGCTACAATATAAATTATAATTATATTATAGCTATTTTAGGATTTATATTTATTTTACAGGTAACTTTGTATTTATTTTAACCAGGTACAATAGCTATTAAATAGTTAAGAACTATTTAATAGCTAAAATAGTTAAAATAATTACAAAATTACCTGTAAAATAAATCCTAACCTAAGTTACAATTAAACCTAACACTACACTATCAATAAATTAATTAAATAAAATACCTACAATTATCTACAATTAAACCTAACACTACACTATCAATAAATTAATTAAATACAATACCTACAAATAAATACATTTAAATAAACTAACTAAAGTACAAAAAATAAAAAAGAACTAAGTTACAAAAAATAAAAAAATATTTACAAACATTAGAAAAATATTACAGGATCAGCCAATAGAATGCGAGCTCAATCTGATTGGCTGATCGGATCAGCCAATCGGATTGAACTTGATTCTGATTGGCTGATTCCATCAGCCAATAAGAATTTTCCTACCTTAATTCCGATTGGCTGATAGAATCCTATCAGCCAATCGGAATTCGAGGGACGCCATCTTGGATGACGTCCCTTAAAGGAACCGTCATTCTTCAGTTGGACGTCGTCGGAAGAAGATTGATCTGCGCTGGAGGTCTTCACGATGGAGCCGTTCCTCATCGGATGAAGATAGAAGATGCCGCTTGGATCAAGATGGTTGCCGGTCTGGATCGCCTCTTCTTCCCCGATAGGATGAAGACTTTGGAGCCTCTTCTGGACCTCTTCAGCCGCAGGATTATGGATCGCCAGCCCCCGCTTGGGTTGGATGAAGATTTTGGAGCCAGGACCGATCGGTGATATCCGGTGAGGTGAAGATAAGGTAGGAAGATCTTCAGGGGCTTAGTGTTAGGTTTATTTAAGGGGGGTTTGGGTTAGATTAGGGGTATGTGGGTGGTGGGTTGTAATGTTGTGGGGGGTATTGTATGTGTTTTTTTACAGGCAAAAGAGCTGAATTTCTTGGGGCATGCCCCGCAAAGGGCCCTGTTCAGGGCTGGTAAGGTAAAAGAGCTTTGAACTTTTGTAATTTAGAATAGGGTAGGGCATTTTTTATTTTGGGGGCTTTGTTATTTTATTAGGGGGCTTAGAGTAGGTGTAATTAGTTTAAAATTGTTGTAATATTTTTCTAATGTTTGTAAATATTTTTTTATTTTTTGTAACTTAGTTCTTTTTTATTTTTTGTACTTTAGTTAGTTTATTTAAATGTATTTATTTGTAGGTATTGTATTTAATTAATTTATTGATAGTGTAGTGTTAGGTTTAATTGTAGATAATTGTAGGTATTTTATTTCATTAATTTATTGATAGTGTAGTGTTAGGTTTAATTGTAACTTAGGTTAGGATTTATTTTACAGGTAATTTTGTAATTATTTTAACTATTTTAGCTATTAAATAGTTCTTAACTATTTAATAGCTATTGTAGCTGGTTAAAATAAATACAAAGTTACCTGTAAAATAAATATAAATCCTAAAATAGCTATAATATAATTATAATTTATATTGTACCTATATTAGGATTTATTTTACAGGTAAGTATTTAGCTTTAAATAGGAATAATTTATTTAATAAGAGTTAATTTATTTCGTTAGATTTAAATTATATTTAACTTAGGGGGGTGTTAGTGTTAGGGTTAGACTTAGCTTTAGGGGTTAATACATTTATTAGAATAGCGGTGAGCTCCAGTCGGCAGATTAGGGGTTAATGTTTGAAGTTTGTTGTCGGCGATGTTAGGGAGGGCAGATTAGGGGTTAATACTATTTATTATAGGGTTATTGAGGCGGGAGTGAGGCGGATTAGGGGTTAATAACTTTATTATAGTAGCGGTGCGGTCCGCTTGGCAGATTAGGGGTTAATAAGTGTAGGCAGGTGGAGGCAACATTGGGGGTGGCAGATTAGGGGTTAATAAATATAATATAGGGGTCGGCGGTGTTAGGGGCAGCAGATTAGGGGTACATAGGTATAATGTAGGTAGCGGCGGTTTACGGAGCGGCAGATTAGGGGTTAAAAAAATATGCAGGTGTCAGCGATAGTGGGGGCGGCAGAATAGGGGTTAATAAGTGTAAGGTTAGGGTTGTTTAGACTCGGGGTACATGTTAGAGTGTTAGGTGCAGACGTAGGAAGTGTTTCCCCATAGCAAACAATGGGGCTGCGTTAGGAGCTGAACGCAGCTTTTTTGCAGGTGTTTTTTTTCAGCTCAAACAGCCCCATTGTTTTCTATGGGGGAATCGTGCACAAGCACGTTTTTGAAGCTGGCCGCGTCCGTAAGCACAGCTGGTATCGAGAGTTGAAGTTGCGGTAACTATGCTCTACGCTCCTTTTTTGGAGCCTAACGCAGCCATTCTGTGAACTCTAAATACCAGCGGTATTTAAAAGGTGCGGCCAGAAAAAAGCCAGCGTAGCTAACGCACCCCTTTGGCCGCAGAACTCTAAATCTAGGCGTTAGGAAATATAGATCTTGGCATTATGCTGACAATGGATCTGTGGGTGCGTGATGATTTAGTGCTTAACGTTGGCCTTACTTACGCCTAGATTTAGAGTTCTGGCCGCACCTTTTAAATACCGCTGGTATTTAGAGTTCACAGAATGGCTGCGTTAGGCTCCAAAAAAGGAGCGTATAGCATATTTACCGCAACTTCAACTCTCGATACCAGCGGTGCTTACGGACGCGGCCAGATTCAAAAACGTGCTCGTGCACGATTCCCCCATAGAAAACAATGGGGCAGTTTGAGCTGAAAAAAAAACCTAACACCTGCAAAAAAGCTGCGTTCAGCTCCTAACGCAGCCCCATTGTTTGCTATGGGGAAACACTTCCTACGTCTGCACCTAACACTCTAACATGTACCCCGAGTCTAAACACCCCTAACCTTACACTTATTAACCCCTATTCTGCCGCCCCCGCTATCGCTGACCCCTGCATATTTTTTTTAAGCCCTAATCTGCCGCTCCGTAAACCGCCGCTACTTACATTATCCCTATGTACCCCTAATCTGCTACCCCTAACACCGCCGACCCCTATATTATATTTATTAACCCCCAATCTGCCCCCCACAACGTCGCCTCCACCTGCCTACACTTATTAACCCCTAATCTGCCGAGCGGACCGCAAAGCTATTATAATAAAGTTATTAACCCCTAATCCGCCTCACTCCCGCCTCAATAACCCTATAATAAATAGTATTAACCCCTAATCTGCCCTCCCTAACATCGCCGACATCTAACTTCAAACATTAACCCCTAATCTGCCGACTGGAGCTCACCGCTATTCTAATAAATGTATTAACCCCTAAAGCTAAGTCTAACCCTAACACTAACACCCCCCTAAGTTAAATATAATTTAAATCTAACGAAATAAATTAACTCTTATTAAATAAATTATTCTTATTTAAAGCTAAATACTTACCTGTAAAATAAATCCTAATATAGCTACAATATAAATTATAATTATATTATAGCTATTTTAGGATTTATATTTATTTTACAGGTAACTTTGTATTTATTTTAACCAGGTACAATAGCTATTAAATAGTTAAGAACTATTTAATAGCTAAAATAGTTAAAATAATTACAAATTTACCTGTAAAATAAATCCTAACCTAAGTTACAATTAAACCTAACACTACACTATCAATAAATAAATTAAATAAAATACCTACAATTACCTACAATTAAACCTAACACTACACTATCAATAAATGAATTAAATACAATACCTACAAATAACTACAATTAAATAAACTAACTAAAGTACAAAAAATAAAAAAGAACTAAGTTACAAAAAATAAAAAAATATTTACAAACATTAGAAAAATATTACAACAATTTTAAACTAATTACGCTTACTCTAAGCCCCCTAATAAAATAACAAAGCCTCCCAAAACAAAAAAATGCCCTACCCTATTCTAAATTACAAAAGTTCAAAGCTCTTTTACCTTACCAGCCCTGAACAGGGCCCTTTGCGGGGCATGCCCCAAAGAATTCAGCTCTTTTGCCTGTAAAAAAACACATACAATACCCCCCCCAACATTACAACCCACCACCCACATACCCCTAATCTAACCCAAACCCCCCTTAAATAAACCTAACACTAAGCCCCTGAAGATCTTCCTACCTTATCTTCACCTCGCCGGGTATCACACCGATCCGTCCTGGCTCCAAAATCTTCATCCAACCAAAGTAGGGGCTGGCGATCCATAATCCTGTGGCTGAAGAGGTCCAGAAGAGGCTCCAAAGTCTTCATCCTATCTGGGAAGAAGAGGCGATCCAGACCTTCAACCATCTTGATCCAAGCGGCATCTTCTATCTTCATCCGATGAGGAACGGCTCCATCGTGAAGACCTCCAGTGCGGACCAATCTTCTTCCGACGATGTCCAACTGAAGAATGACGGTTCCTTTAAGGGACGTCATCCAAGATGGCATCCCTCGAATTCCGATTGGCTGATAGGATTCTATCAACCAATCGGAATTAATGTAGGAAAATTCTGATTGGCTGATGGAATCAGCGAATCAGAATCAAGTTCAATCCGATTGGCTGATTCGATCAACCAATCAGATTGAGCTCGCATTCTATTGGCTGATCGGAACTAGGGGGGTGTTAGTGTTAGGGTTAGACTTAGCTTTAGGGGTTAATACATTTATTAGAATAGTGGTGAGCTCCAGTCGGCAGATTAGGGGTTAATGTTTGAAATTAGGTGTCTGCGATGTTAGGGAGGGCAGATTAGGGGTTAATACTATTTATTATAGGGTTATTGAGGCGGGAGTGAGGCGGTTTAGGGGTTAATAACTTTATTATAATAGCTTTGCGGTCCGCTCGGCAGATTAGGGGTTAATAAGTGTAGGCAGGTGGAGGCAACGTTGAGGGGGGCAGATTAGGGGTTAATAAATATAATATAGGGGTCGGCGGTGTTAGGGGCAGCAGATTAGGGGTACATAGCTACAATATAGGTGGCGGTGGTGTACGGAGCGGCAGATTAGGGGTTAATAATAATATGCAGGGGTCAGCGATAGCGGGGGCGGCAGATTAGGGGTTAATAAATATAATATAGGGGTCGGCGGTGTTAGGGGCAGCAGATTAGTGGTACATAGGGATAACGTAGTTGGCGGCAGTGTACGGAGCGGAAGATTAGGGGTTAAAAAATTTAAATATAGTGGCGGCGATGTGGGGGGACCTCGGTTTAGGGGTGCATAGGTAGTTTATGGGTGTTAGTGTACTTTAGAGCACAGTAGTTAAGAGCTTTATAAACCGGCGTTAGCCCAGAAAGCTCTTAACTACTGACTTTTTTCTGCGGCTGGAGTTTTGTCATTAGATTTCTAACGCTCATTTCAGCCACGACTCTAAATACCGGCGTTAGAAAGATCCCATTGAAAAGATAAGATACGCAAATGACGTAAGGGGATCTGCGGTATGGAAAAGTCGCGGTTGGAAAGTGAGCGTTAGACCCTTTCCTGACTGACTCCAAATACCGGCGGTAGCCTAAAACCAGCGTTAGGAGCCTCTAACGCTGGTTTTGACGGCTACCGCCCAACTCTAAATCTAGGCCTAAGTGTTTATAATATCGCTATGGTGATAGGGGATGGGCTGGGCGGGGGTGACATCATTTACCCTTGAGCCTATCAGCACTGTAGGTGGGACCGGCCTCACAACGTAACTTTGGAGGTGTGTGGTTTAACACCTATCGGATCGAGAGGGGCGTAGTGATGTCTATGTTTATGTCTCGTTATGACATTAGTACATAGTAGTGATCAGACCTCTCGAGGAGGGGACAGATGCGGTTTACAGATTAAGTAGTTGTTTATAGATCTGGTACCTGTTGACATATAACACGGGTGTAGTCCAGTAGGTAAGTAGGACACTTAGTGAGTTTTTGGTTAAAGTTTTCTACAGCGTGATTCTACCAATGAAAGTGGAGAGGCGTCCCCATGTTTACCCTATCGGATTGAGAGGGGTGTATTTGAAATTGTGTTATTATGCTTTGTTTTGTTAGAAGTATATAGTGGCGATCGGAGTCCACTTTGGGGAAAAGGCTGATTGCGGTTTGAGTATTTTATGACAGATGCTGCGGATGAGGCATAATGTGAGGAGTGTTTTGATCATAATGTGATGATGGCTTTTGTACGTACATTTGATATAGTTGTTGTGATTGTGCAGAACAACCTATCAAAGTTGAGGGGCGTTCACATTGTTAAGTGGTAGAAACCATTATGTGCACTAGAGTGGAGGTGTGGATCTCTGATTTTTGAACTATTAATACGATTTGTGAGATCAGTGCTCATATATATATGAGAGTACACAATATAATTGGACATGTTTTTGATATTATGATTTAATACACTTGAAACACTTACAGATACACTCTGATATGATGAAATGTATTATCACTTATCCATACCGTTTTTTGGTTTGGTCTTTATTTTTGCACACGGTCACTTGTGGTTGGTGGCAACATAGGGGAGGGTCTGGTAGGCCTATTTAAGTTTGATCATTGCACTGTTTGTTTGTCAGAAGAAGGGACATTATTTTTTTTTTTTTTTAAACATAATTTTTATTGGTTTTCACACATTAATGACGTTACAACATCTGACAGATTCTGTTAATGTTACATTTCTGAGCTTATACAATGGTCTCGGTATGGCATGGGTGAGAAGTTCTGTGTCCATCAGTCCCATAGGACTTTGCATCTTGGCGAGTCTGTCTAGCATATTTTATTTTATTAACTTCACGAGTCCAGTACTTAAGTATTGATGCGTATAACCAATTAAAACAAAAAACTTAAATAACTATACAACTATTTTAACAAAACAACAGTTCTACAAGTTCTGTCTGTGATAGGATGGTCCAAGTATCTTATCTTTTGTGCATGCAAAAGGGTAGGGTTTTAGCTAATGTCATATCTGGGGCCCCAGTTAAATATGTTTGGTGTGGCATGGCCTCGTAACTGTTTCTCTATTTTAATGTTTATGTCTGTTTAATCGTGTTTATTTTGTTTTGGGGACATTAAATGTTCAGGTCATCCGAGTTGACTAGATCTTCCCAGTAAAGTTTCATGTCTAGGAATATGCCTAGTTGGTTTCTTCTGTAGTAACCATATTGCTCTAGTGGGAGTATATCATTCATTTTCGAGATCCATTGCTGGATTGTGGGGATCAAAGGGGATTTCCAGTTAAGGGATATTAGGGATTTTGCACTATTCAAGCTTATCTGAATTAAGCCCTGACGGATTCTGCATCTGCAACTAGGTGTATTATTTAATAATGCTATTAATGGTGTTAATGTGAAGTCTGTGCCCCCTAATTTCTGTAGTATCTGTTCGATTTTACTCCAGAAGGGTTTAATCTTAGGACAGAGCCACCAAACATGAGCCATAGTCCCTGTAGCTCCACAGTTCCTCCAGCATAAGGCCGAAGACGCGGGGTAGATTCTGTGTAGCCTATGAGGTGTGAGATACCACCGCATCAGTATTTTAAAATTCATTTCAACTATTTTAGTGGAAGTAGATGATCTTCGGGTGTTATTAAAGATTTTTCTCCAGGTTTCCTCGTCTATCACTACGCCTAAGTCTTGTTGCCAGTGTTCAGTGTATGTTGGGAGGTGCATTTGCGTAGCTGTATCTAGTGTTCTTTTAGCTATGGAAAGGGTACCTCTAGCGGGAGTGGCTAACAGGCACAAGTTTTCAAAAGCAGTCGGGGGTCTAGTTAGATCCTGCTTGTTTTGGTTACTATTTATGTAATGTGAGAGTTGTGTGTATTTGAGCCATGATGTGAAGGCCCCCCGTAGTATTTGTGTCATTTCCTGTCTAGGTTTCAATGTTCTCTTGTTTAAGAAATTAATTATTGGTAAGGAATCAGGTATTTCCCATGTGACTCGGACTCCCTGTATGGGTTCATATCCTCCTGTTAATTCCATATTTGCTGATATTGGAGTGAGGGGGGATTGGGGTGTTGATAGCTTAGGGAACTTTTGGTTTAGGTAGTCCCATACCTCCAATATATGTTTATAAAGCATTGATGTCTGGCAGACCGTAGGTCTGAGACGTTTGTCCATCCAGCAGATGGCACCAGGCCTTGGGGCTCTAAGGATTTGGGAGTCTAAGGACACCCAGGCTTTATCATCTTTCTTTATGTGCCAATCTAGAATGTGCTGGAGGGCTATTGAGTGGTAGTACGTTTCTAGTTTTGGTACTCCCAGGCCACCCTCCCTCACTGCTCTGTGCATAGTGGCCGCGTTGACGCGTGGTTTTATCTTGCCCCAAATAAATGAGTGTATGAGTTTTTGTAGATGTGTGAGGTATAGTCTAGGTAAGGTAACTGGGATTGCCTGCAAGGTGTATAGAATCTTCGGTAGTATTGACATTTTTATCGCCTGAACTCTACCCCACCACGATATGGGTTTATCTCTCCAATTCTGGAGAGTATGTGTTATTGTATTTTGCAATGGTTTATAATTTGCTTCGAATAAGTGAGTAATCTTAGGGGTTAGGAATACTCCCAGATACTTTAGTTGTGAGGTTTGTATCTTGTATGGGCAGAGATCTTTAAGTGCCAATCCTTCCTTCCGGGTCATAGCTACGCATAGAATCTCTGATTTTTGTTGGTTTATGAGGAAGTTGGACATCTTGCTAAATTCATCAAATTCCTCAATTAGCGCAGGGATAGATCTGTCTGGGGAGGACAATGTCAACAAGACATCATCTGCGAACATCGAGAGCTTATAGTGGTTTGGGCCTATGTTTATACCCACTATCTCTGTGTTAGAGCGTATTTTGGATGCCAGAACCTCCATGACTAGTACAAACAAGACCGGCGAGAGCGGGCATCCCTGTCTCGTTCCATTATTTATTGGGAATCCCTGGGACAAAACCCCATTAACTTTCACTTTGGCGGAGGGAGAGTCATAGAGTTGGAAGATTCTCTTAATCATAATCTCCCCAAATCCAAACCTCTGCAGAGAAGCTCTGAGGAAGGGCCAAGCCACCCTATCAAAAGCTTTCTCCGCATCAGTGGAGACCAGGGCCATTGGGATCTTGTGGGTTGTTACATACTCTATTATACGGGCAGTTCTAATTGTGTTGTCCCTGGCCTCCCTGTGCGGAACAAAGCCCGCCTGGTCTAACTGGATGATTGACGGTAAAATTGCACTAATTCTTTTCGCTAATATTTTGGCATAAATCTTTATGTCCCCATTAAGCAATGAAATTGGCCTATAGCTCTCGGGTTGTGTTGTGGGTTTCCCTTCCTTATGTAATACGGTGATGTGCGCTTCTAGGAGCAGTGGGGATAGCTGTCCCTCCTTATCTAGATAGTTAAACATACTTGCTAAATGTGGGGTTAGTGTTGATTGGAATCTCTTATAGTACATATTTGTGAGTCCATCTGGACCTGGGCTCTTTTGTGTGGGTAAGCTCGCTATTGCTTCGGTTATCTCTCGCTCTGTAATCGGGGCTTCCATAGTTTTAGCTATGTCCTGTGGGATGACTGGGAGGTCCGCCTTATCTATATATTCCTTTATCAGGCCTGATAGGGGAGGGTCTACAATTGGTGTTAAGTTATAAAGAGATCTATAGTAGCTACTGAATATATTTGCTATTTCTTTGCAATCAAAGGTTTCCTGTTTTGTTTTGTCCTGCATTTTATGGATATAATTCCCAAGTGATTTTTTCTTTAGAGCTCTGGCTAGCAGTGGTCCTGCTCTGTTCCCCTCAGTGAAGTAAAGTTTCTTTAAGTAATATGCCTTCCTATGCACTTCTCTGTTTAGTAAATTGTTCAGGGCCCTTCTTACTGCTGTGAGACCATCGAGGCTAATCTGGGAATCGGGGTTATCTAGGTGTAGTTTCTCCGCTTCCCTCAGGTTTTGAAATAATTGTGTGTATTCCTGATTATAGGATTTGTTAAGGATTGATTTTTGTTTAATGAATTCCCCTCTAATAACGGCTTTATGAGCTTCCCATACTGTGGTAGGGGCAGTATCTGCGTTTTGATTGTATCTAAAGTATTCAGTTAGAGATTTGGTTATTTTAACAGGGATATGCTCCTGTAAAAGTAGAGTGTTATCCAATCTCCAGCAGAAGTCCCTTATTGGGCGATCTGGCCAGTCCAGAGTTAAAGTGGTCGCTGAGTGGTCTGACCAAGGGGTTGGTACAATATCTGTGTTTTTTGCCAGGGACAGACTTAACTGATCCACACATATATAGTCTATCCTTGAGTGAGATCTATTTGGAGTAGAAAAGAAGGTGAATGTTTTTTGTGTCGGGTGTTGAGTTCTCCATACATCTATTAATGAAGAGGTTCTCAAACTACTAGCTATGTTTCTAATCGTGCTATCTGACAAATAGCTTTTTGCTTGTGAGCTATCTAGCTTGGGGTTTAAAACTACATTGAAATCTCCTGCTAGTATTGTGGATCCCTTTGACACTTCTAGAAGTTTGTTCGTGAGTTTTTTGAAAAATTTAGCTTGCCCTCTGTTAGGTGCATATACATTAGCTAAAGTTATCGGCTTATTATATAATTCACCTACCAGTATTAGGTATCTGCCTTCTGTATCTTTATGTGTAGTGATGTTCTGTAGGGGGATGTTTTTGTGTAGCAGTATGCCTACTCCGTTTATCTTTTTATGTGGGTGGGAGCTATAGTGACCTGTTGGGAAGTGCTTTGAGGAAAATTTCGGCGTGCTACCGTCTTTAAAATGTGTTTCCTGGATAAATATTATTTCACTTTTCTGTCTAGTAAACCAATTAAGGGCTATCGATCTTTTTACAGGAGAATTCAGGCCTTTGGTATTTTGTGTGAGGATATTAATGTATCTAGCTCCTATCAATGTGGACATCGGTGGGGTTGAGTTTGTTTCCTTTGTTTACCCTTAAGATTGGAAAGCTTGTAATGGGACCCATTCATTTGAACCTGTAAAATCACATGTAGAACCAGAAAGACATGAACTTTTTCAGTGATTCTATAACTTAACCAACTATTCAACATAACTAACTTAACATTTAACCAACAAACAACAATGAAAGTATAAGGATTGCATAAATACATATACAATTCATATGGTGAAAGGGGATACTGCCCAGTTCGCATAAAAATACGGACATGGGAGTATCAGTACTTCTTATGATGTTATTTAGACTAGGTGTAATTTTTACTTATGATTGTTCCATACTGTAAGAGAGACATGAGAGAATACAAAGATAAACAGTATAAGGCTAGTCATTAAGGAGAATCACAAAGGAATCTAACAGTTTGCATACCTGTCTGTCAGATCATCATAAGGCAGTTACTAATGAAAGTTCATACTCACACTACCGTTATACCAGGGGGTAGAGGTGGGATATGTGTTATAGTCCCTTTATGGGTAGGAAGAGCATGTGTAACATTGCATCTATATGCAATGATTATTGACATTTTCAAATAACAACTCTGTCAAGTCCTCTATTATCATGTCGAGTGTGACCCTTCATCTACTGATCCGGAGGCTGATTGATGTCTTTTCCTACTGATTCTGGACCATGAACTCCCCCGAGGCTTTGGATCTTTAGTGAGCTTGAGGTTGTCTTTTGGAGTTTGGGTATCTAACCTGGGCAGTGCGGGTTCCGGGATGTTCAGGTGTTTGCAAAAGTCTCTCAGATCTTCTGGGGATCTGTAGATAGCAACAGTTGATCCTTGTATCACCTTTATACAAAACGGGAATCCCCATCTATATGGTATCTTTAGTTCCTGTAGATGTAGAGTTAGATATTTGGCCTCTCTTCGCTTGTTCAATGTGATGATGCTTAGGTCAGCGTAGATTTGGATGCTATCTCCATTGTGGGAGATTTGTCTCATTTTCCTTGAGGCTTCCATTATCTTTTCTCTGTCATTGAAAGATTGGAATTTGAGGATAATGTCTCTTGGAGGCTTTCCTTCAGGTGGTTTAGGCCTGAGTGCACGATGTGCTCTCTCTACAGGCAGGTTGGGATTCTCTGGGGTCTGTAGGATAGTTTGAAACAGTGCCTGCAGGTATAGTGGTATCTGTTGTGGAGTGATTTTTTCACTGACCCCTCGTATTCTAATGTTACTGCGGCGACCCCTATTGTCTAGGTCTTCCAATTGCATTTGCATCTGTAGGATTGTTGAGTCTTGAGTATCTAAAATTCTGTTTTGCAAATCAGCCTCTTTTTGTACCGATTCTAGATCATCTTCAAGGTGTAGTACTCTCTCTCCTAATTCGGAGATGTCCTTCCTGACCTCTTTGAGGCCATCTTTGATCATTTTCCCCACTTGTGCTATGAGGGATGCAAAATCCGCTTTTGTTGGTAGGTTGTCTAGATCGGCCTTCGTGAGCTGTTCTTTAGGGCATTGTCCTATTTCTGATGATTCAGTGTCAGACTGGTTGCTATCCAGATCTTGTGTGCCAGTGATGGCAGGTTCTGTCGTATCAAGTACTTTAAAGAAGTTTTTCATCTTGCCTGCAGGGGTTGTTTGGGGTTTGCCTGCTTTATCAGGTTTAGGGGGTCTCCTGGACGCCATCTTGTGGGATATACGTAGTGTGTTTCACTGTCGCAACACAGCAGATGGTCAGAAGTATAGTTTTTATGTCCAACAGATCTATTCGTGTTGTGTAAATTAAGAGGGTTATAGTATGTCACTCACTGTTGTTGTTTTAGCGTAATGATGTTGCTTGATGCATTTATATTGCAGGTTGCATGCAGGGATCTAGCTGACACTCTGCTTAGCGGTCTTTTAATTCTCCATATATATCTGTTAGTGTAGTTGCTCACTGCTGAGTACTTTTTGTTGATGGAACTTTGTGGTTTGTCATTTATTATCTCAGCCTAGAGTTAACCAATTGCCCTTAAGCCCTTATCGGTATTATGTCTCATGGTACGAGCATGTCAGGCCTTGTTAGTGTATACCAGTTAGCCTAGGGGCACCTCTTATATGTCGGCCCCTACTGCACTCTTATATCCCCTCTGGATCAGGTGTGTGCTGACAAAGCTGCTCGGTGTGCTCCGTATCTGGCTGGAGAGGGGTCGCTGACCGTGAGGGTGTAGGTGTTTTACTTATAACTTGCCTCCGGTGCCGCTCTGTAGTGCTCCGTCTCTCCGCTTCTGAATGTGCGTCACGGTTTGAGGCCTAGTGATCTCTGCTTACATGGCGCTTCCGTTCACATATCTCTCAGATCCCGATGTTTAGGCTCTATCTTTGCATGCACCGTAGTGCACGGCTTTAGAAGAGGTCTTGGGGTATGTGGTTAGTTAGCACCTAGGGCTTATAATATGGTTAGGAAGTACCTGGTAGCCCGGAGCTTCCTTACTATGCAGCCATATCTGGCGGTGGCTGGCTCCGCCCCCCAAGAAGGGACATTATTAGTCCCGAAACGTTACTATAATAAAATTTGTATTTCTTGTCAGAAGCCCAGAGAGTGCTTGGAATCATTTGCTGATATATATATATATATATATATATATATATATATATATATATATATATATATATATATATATATATATATATATATATATATATATATATATATGTGTGTGTGTATCTATGGGTATACATGTGTATTTATGAATTTGTTTTTTTTTCATCAGTGTGCTCCATTAAAATCTATGGTGAGAAGTTAACATTGTAGCAATATCCAAAATGGCTACTTTCAACTTTACTTATATCGGTATCTGTGCTTGAGCAAAAGCGCTAAATAATTTTCCATTTGTAAACTAGCCCAGTATTTTTTTTAATAAGAGGGATAATAGACTTTTGATATATTTACCTATTTTTAATATCTATATTGGCTGTGTGTGATGCTTGATAAATTTGTTACTAAATAATTCACTGAAACATTTGCCTTGACTTTCCACAGGTTTGTGCTTGATAATTGGCTTAAAAGGTTGCTGGTGACTAACGCTTGGCCTAACTTTATGCTTTTCCCTAACATCTGGTCTAATATCCATCCGTACCTGACTAATGTCTTAAAGGTCAAATCCAAGAGACAGCAGCACCTTGCTTCACAGGATGTGTACATCAAATCCTGTGAGCTTTAAATAGTCAACAAATTAACCCAAAAGTGCTCAATACACCTGAGCACACCTGAGCATACTTCCACCTAGTGGTTAAATTTCATAATTACACATCATTTAAAAACAGAATCAGAATAACACATTTGGAGCAGCAGCATAACTTATACATTGTTATCATAATAAACGTTTTAACAATTGAACCAAAAAGAGATCAGGAATACATTTCACAATGTATCTACCTAGTGCCAAAAATAAAATAAATCATGATTTAATAAAATATGGACCAGTCAATCTCCTTGTTCATACCATTTGGGAATAAAGTGTCTATCTTGAAAATCCAAAAGGTATCTTTTTGTTTTAGCCTCAATTCCCTATTACCCCCTCTCCTAGGTCTCTCAATGTGGTCAATAATTTGAAACCACAGTTGGCTAATTGTATGATCTACCTTAAATTCAGACAATAAATTGAATAAGTTTCAAATTTATTTTGTATTACAATTGTTGGAAATGAACAATTTCTTTTTGTTTGAAGACTCGTTCTACGTTCAGTAACAAGGCACTGCCATTGGTTCCAATGTCGCCCCAATTATGCAAACTTATATATGAATGTATTTTAAGAAAAAATTGTATTTAAACATCCATTGTATCTTCGGTATGGCGCCACGTGGGCTACAACGCACTTATATATATATATGTTTATATATGTATACATATGTATATATGTTTTTATATACTGTATGTCTGTAAATGCATATAGAAACAAATATAAATACATATCTACACACATATAAACATATCTATCTATCTATCATCTATCAATCTATCTATCTATCTATCTATCTATCTATCTATCTATCTATCTATCTATCTATCTATCTATCTATCTATATTATAAACATACATATCCATCTATATGTATGTATCTCAATGTTAAAGCCTTTTTTTTCTAACACCTGAGAACTTATATCTTTGAGCCTTTTATAACTTTTGTGTGAACTATTTTTTTAAAATATTTTTTATTAGATGGTGTTATTATGAGTGTAACAACTTTGTAATGTATTTTGGTGTGTTTTGTGACACTTTTTTGTTTTGCGAAACAGTTAACTAGAGGTCTGAGCTAATGCTAACCCAATGCTCGTTAACTTCAATTGCGCTCAATCATGTTTACTTTCTACTTGTATTACGAGTGAAAAACCCAACGTGCACAAACAGTAGCAATAAACCCCTTTTTGCTCGTTCGCAACAGTTAGTGCGCCACTCGTAATCTAGCTAAAAATAAGTCATGAATGTGCAGTAATAACATTTTACTTTATAAAATCTGTTCAGTGCAGTAGATGCTGGGCAGTTGTACTCCTTTATATTGCTTAGTGTAGTTGTTAACCTCAGCTTCCTTCTCATTTATTCTTGCTTGTTCACCTAGAGGCTTGATGGTCTATTCTCATTCTGAAAACAGCCAAGAATTGATGATGTGTAGCAACGTAATCACACATGGATGCAAAGACATTGAGGAACGCACCCAAATAGCAGTTGTCACTTTTCTTTTAGAGGAGAGGGGATGGGGATGCTATATCTCTTTACCCACACCAATCACAACCCATGATGTTCAAGGGGAGACTCTCCTCTTTCCAATAAGAATTTTCAAAATAATGATACTCACAGTAAACTTTCTGATTACCTGATGCACAACCCGCTAGAAAGATATTGATGAGTAGGGGGTTTGATATTACAGAGTACTCATCACCTTACCTCTGTCACCAAAACTATCTTTGAGGAACTCATTGGACACCTCAGAATGAAAGTGATCGTACATAGGAAGGGTATAAAACTATTATAGAGCTCTTATCTCTCCCTTTCTTTAGAAGTGTATGAGACCATTATCTGAAAAAGGTGGGTTCCCTATTTTGAATATGTAGTTACAAGCAGGTGGGCAGAGTGTAATGCGGGATAATCCTCTATCAGACCGAACTGGGACAGTAGTCTTGTTATCCCGGCGTCAAGCCGGAATGATAGGGAATATCTCAGAGCAGAGAAAATTAGGAAGATGGCACTCACCAAAGGCAGGACTGTCCCCAGCGGCAGAGGCAGTCCAAGGCAAATCACTAGAATGGTCAGGCAGGCAGGGTTCGCAACAGTAACGCAGTCCAAGGGCAAACTAATAGAATGGTCAGGCAGGCAGGGATTGGCAACAGTAAAGCAGTCCAAGGGCAAACCACTAGAATGGTAAGGCAGGCAGGGTTTGACAACAGAGAGGCAATTCAGGACAATAGGGGTTAACTAGGCAGAGTGGTCAGACAAGCAGAGTTAAGCAGCGGTATATCAGTCCAGCAATTTAGGGGTTACCAGGCAGAGTAGTCAGACAAGCAGAGTTCAGTAGCAGTAAAACAATCAGAGAATAATCAATCTATCACATCCAGGAGCACACAAGGTAACACCTATACTTGGGCAGTGATAGATCGATAAGACAACATTTAAATAGGCGCAGGTTTCGTGCCCAGGCATCAGGACCGGAAAGAGAGAGGAGCTTGCAGTGATGACGTCAGTGCTGCACGCCTCCAGACCCGACACAGCCCCTGGCAACGAGCAGGGAAGGGGATGCCGTGCCCCTAGCAACTGCTAGAGTGGTCCAGCGTGACATAGCCCCCTTCTCAAAGGTTGGCCTCAAAGGATGAGCAGCATGGAATCTGGAGATCAAAGATGGAGCATGCACATCATGGGCAGGAACCCAGGAATGATCTACCACAGAGTAACCTTTCCAATGTATCAGATACTGCAGTTGTCTGTGTCTGTATCTGGAGTCCAGGATCTTAGCTACCTCATTTTAAGGGTCACCATGGACCAGGAGCGGAGGAGGAGGAGCTTGGAGCCGGGTATATCTATTTTTGATGTAAGGTTTGAGTGGTGAAATGTGGAAGACTGAGTGTATGCGCAGGGTTTTGGGCAAAACCACTTTGTAGGCAACAGGAGACAGTCTTTTCAGGACCTTGTAAAGGCCAATAAACCTAGGCCCCAATTTGTGACAGGGTTGATGTAGACAAATATGTAGAGTAGAGATCCAAACACGTTCACCCACTGGAAAGGCACTATGACGAACAGCAAAATTCTAAAGACAGATGAACGCATCTGAGAGCGAATACGTTGCCAATGAGTGGTGAGTCAAGTGACGTGTCTGTCTGCAGCAGGAACCCCAGTGGACTGAGCAGAAAGAGGGAAGACACAAGGTTGATATGAAATGGAGAACATCAAAGAGTGCCAATGAGTGTTTCTTGCCAGCTCAGCTAGGGGGAACAACTCAGACTAGTTGGTAGGGCAAGTGTTGATAAAGGCTCTAAGGTAGGCTTCAAGATCCTGGTTTACTCTCTCAGTTAGTCCATTGGTCTGAGGATGGTAGCCAGAAGACAAAGAAACAGTGGTTCCAATCAACTTACAGAAGGCTCTCCAAAAGGTAGAGATGAACTGGGGACCTCTATCGGAAACAATATTCACAGGAATGCCATGAAGTCGTACCACATGCAAGAGAAAAAGAGACAATAATTCTTGGGTAGAAGGAAGTTTGGTTAGGGGTACAAAATGAGCCAGTCTGGAAAACTGATCCACCACAACCCAGATAACTGTATGGTGGTTAGAAGTAAGGTCCACAATGAAATCCATTGGCATGTGTGTCCATGGTTGTTTGGGAATGGACAATGGTTGGAGCAAGCCAGAAGGCAAGGATCGGGGAGTTTTGTTGGCAGCACAAGTTGTGCAGGGATTTACATAATTCTGAGCATCAGACTTAATAGTAAGCCACCATACATGTTGGGAAAGAAGCTTGAAAGTCCTAGTCAAATCAGGATGTCCAGAGAGTTTGCTATCATGAGCCCAGGATATCACAGGGGTGCGGAGGTTCACAGGTACAAAGAGGATATTGGAGGCCAGGGGGGCTCCAGGAGGTTTACTAGACTGGGAACGTTGAAATCTTTGCAGAAGGGTGGAATTTAGTTGAGCAACCACACAGGAGAGGGGTATGATATGTTCAATAGGAGCTTCAGAGGAGTCACTTGAGTGAGGGAACTGAAGGGAAAGGGCGTCCACCTTCTTATTTTTGGTCCCAGGAAGATAAGAGACCACAAAGCTAAAACAGGAAAAGAACAAGGCCCACCTGGCCTGTCGAGGATTAAGTCGATGAGCAGATTCTAGGAAAGTCACATTCTTGTGGTCGGTCAGAATCTGAATGGTATTGGCAGTGCCCTCTAACCAATGACGCCATTAAGTCAAGGCCATCTTAACTTCTAGAACTGCAGTGAGTTTAACAGGATCCATTGCAAAACCTTCCTTCGAGATGACATAACCAAGGAATTGGATCTGAACTTGATCAAACTCACATTTTTCTAGCTTGGCTACCAAAGAATTGTCTCTGAGATGTAGGAGAACCTGTCTCACGTGTTTATGATGCTCCTCTAAAGTGGAAGAGAAAACAAGGATGTCATCCAGATAGACAATGAAAGTGCGGTTGAGTAGGTCACGGAAGACATCGTTGACAAATGCCTGGAAGACTGCAGGGGCATAACATAGCCCAAAGGGCATTACGAGGTATTCGTAATGCCCAGATCTTGTGTTGAAGGTGGTCTTTCATTTGTGGCCTGGAAAGATATGAATCAGATTGTATGCCCCATGTAAATCCAACATGGTGAAAAAGCGAGCATCCTGGAGCGAGTCATACAGTTCGGTGATCAATGGAATGAGATAACGATTCTTGATAGTTATGTTGTTCAAGGCCCTGTATTTGAAGCAGAGTCTGAGCCCACCATCCTTCTTACTGACAAAAAAGAAGCCTGCCCCGTCAGGAAAGGCGGAAGGGTGAAAGAAACCTTTAGCTAGATTCTCTTGGATGTACTCCTCCATAGATTTAGTTTCAGATTTGGAGAGTGGATAAGTCCTCCCTTTAGGAAGTGGGGCTCCAGAAAAGAGGTCGAGCTTACAGTCATAAGGACGGTGGGGGGGTTTCTCAAACACATCTGCAAAGTCTGCATATACTGAAGGAAGGTTTGGAGGAGTCTGTATACTGGCAATGGGAATGTGGAACAGAGGAGTGACTTTAGCAAGGCAGGAGTGGAAACAGGAGGTACCCCAGGAGGCCATTTGTACCTTAGTCCAGTTGAACTGTGGATTGTGTAACCAAAGTCAAGGATGACCAAGGATGACAGGCTGTGCTGGGGAATAAATGATCTCGAACTGCAGCTGTTCAGTATGAAGGACTCTCACAGTCAGGGGTGCTGGCTCAAAATTGATCAATCCTGAACCAAGGGGGGTGCCATCCAGAGTAGTTATCTTGAGACAATGTATTTTCTGCATAAGAAGCAAACCAGCTTGAATCATGAAACGGTGATCCAGGAAGTTTCCAGCTGCCCCCGAATCAATGAAGGCTTGAGTATGAACAGTATTCTGAAGGAAGGTAACGGTAACAGGTACCAGGATCCGAGAGGAGTGAGGGGATTTAGTAGAGATCATGCTTAGAGGTACCCCTGTGTTATCCCCTAAGCATTGTCTTTTCCCGGCCAAATGTCACAGTCCTTTAGTTGGTGGGTGTTAGAACCACAATAAAAGCATAGTCTCAATCTCCTTCTTCTCTGTCTTTCCAACTCTGAAGGTTTGATAGAGGAGAGATCCATGGGTTCCTCCACTGAGGTAACTGGAGCTGCTGAAGGGGTAGAGGATGCTGTCGAAATTGGATGAACAGTAGAACAGGAGGGGAAGAACCTCCTTGTTCTGTCTCTCTCGGCTTGTCTCTCCTGAAAGCGAGAGTCCAGACTGATACAAAGCACTATAAAGTCATCCAAAGAAGAAGGAATATCATGATAAGTGAGTTAATCTATGATGCGTTCATGCAGACCCCTCCTAAAGGCTGTCTTGAGAGCACTGTCATCCCAAGTGGTTTCAAGTGCCAAAGTGCGAAACTCGATGGCAAATTGTGCCACAGTTCTACTGCCCTGGTGGAGATCCAGGAGAGAATATTCTGCAGCAGAGGTACGGCGAGAAGTCCCAAACACAAAAAGATAATGCAGAAATTAAATCAACAGCATCATGCAGGAGTGGAGCATTCTGTTCCAAAAGAGGAGAGACCTAGGCTAGGGCCTTGTCTTTCAGCAAGGGAATGCTTAAGGTGACCCTTGAATGGTGAGACTGAAAGGTGTGAGGATCATTGCGGAACTGCAGCCTGCATTGGTTAAGAAAACCCCTGCAATCAGTAGTACCTTCATACTTGTCAGGCAAAGGTATCTGAGGTATACTTCCAGAAGCAGAGGAAGAAGTTGCAGTACTAGGAGTAGGGACTGGCGGTGAAACAACAGTTGTGTTATTCCTTGCTGTAACTAGTAAGGAGATCCATATTCTGCAACAGTGTGGTATGGGTTGCCAACATCTGTCTCTGAAGGTAAACAGCTTGTGCCACCTCATCTGGTTCCATGGCCCAAGTATAATGTAATGCTCGTGGGATACTCCTCTATCAGACCAAACTTGGCCAGTAGTCTTTTTATCCCAGCATCGAGCCGGAATGATAGGGAATATGCCATAGCAGACAAAGTTAGGAAGATGAGGAAGATGACACTCACCGCAGGCAGGACAGTCCCCAGCGGCAGAGGCAGAGCAGTCCAATGCAAATCACTAGAATGGTCAGGTAGGCAGGGTTTGGCAATGGTAAAGCAGTCCAGGGATAAACCACTAGAATGGTCAGGAAGGCAGGGTTTGGCAACAATAAAGCAATCCAAAGGCAAACCACTAGAATGGTCAGACAAGCAGGGTTTAGCAACAGAGAGGCAATCCAGGACAATAGGGTTTAACGAGGCAGAGTGGTCAGACAAGCAGAGTTCAGCAGCGGTATATCAGTTCAGCAATTTAGGGGTTACCAGGCAGAGTAGTAAGGCAAGCAGAGTTCAGCAGCAGTAAAACCATCTATCACACTCAGGAGCACACAAGGTAACACCTATACTTGGGCAGTGATAGATCGCCAAGACAACATTTAAATAGACGTAGAATTTGTGCCCAGGCGCCAGGAACGGAATGAGAGAGAGGAGCATGCGGCTATGATGTCAGCGCCGCACACCTCCGGACCCGACACAGCCCCTGGCAATGAGCAGGGAAGGAGATGCCGTGCCCCTAGCAACGGCTAGAGTGGCGTGGTGTGACACAGTGTTTGTGATCACCTGACCCAATATGCAGTAAGCACAGTTGTATAAGGGAGTTGGAGCTTTTCAGTGCTCTCATCTCCCCCATATACCACACAAAGGGCCATAAAATCAAATTTTGGAAAGAGGGGGGCCCCATCTTTTCAATGAGAGGTTGGATACCAGAAATGGGAATCACCTACCTCATTTATTCATTGTGGGTCAGATAACAAGTGGAGTGGGATTTAACACTCCCACTCGGGCATTAACTGCACTAGAAGTAAGCTTTTTGTACACGTCAGGTAGCATTCTTATTACAAGTTGAAAGTAAACTGTTTTCGCTTGCGCACTAACTCGACGCACATAAAAAGGCAAACTTAAAATATTGCACAAACAATAACCTATTCCCCCCATAGAAGTTAAACCCAATTGCATATTCTCAAGTGTGCTAACGCGACATGAAAATATTCTTCTATGTGAAGAACATTGAAATGTAAAATATTAATGTGTTCTATTTATTCTTAAATACATATATATATATATATATATATATATATATATATATATATATATATACAGGGAGTGCAGAATTATTAGGCAAATGAGTATTTTGACCACATCATCCTCTTTATGCATGTTGTCTTACTCCAAGCTGTATAGGCTCGAAAGCCTACTACCAATTAAGCATATTTGGTGATGTGCATCTCTGTAATGAGAAGAGGTGTGGTCTAATGACATCAACACCCTATATCAGGTGTGCATAATTATTAGGCAACTTCCTTTCCTTTGGCAAAATGGGTCAAAAGATGGACTTGACAGGCTCAGAAAAGTCAAAAATAGTGAGATATCTTGCAGAGGGATGCAGCACTCTTACACTCTCAGTTCAGCAATTTAGGGGTTACCAGGCAGAGTAGTAAGGCAAGCAGAGTTCAGCAGCAGTAAAACCATCTATCACACTCAGGAGCACACAAGGTAACACCTATACTTGGGCAGTGATAGATCGCCAAGACAACATTTAAATAGACGTAGGATTTGCGCCCAGGCGCCAGGAAAGGAATGAGAGAGAGGAGCATGCGGCTATGATGTCAGCGCCGCACGCCTCCGGACCCGACACAGCCCCTGGCAACGAGCAGGGAAGGAGATGCCGTGCCCCTAGCAACGGCTAGAGTGGCGTGGTGTGACACAGTGTTTGTGATCACCTGACCCAATATGCAGTAAGCACAGTTGTATAAGGGAGTTGGAGTTTTTCAGTGCTCTCATCTCCCCCATATACCACACAAAGGGCCATAAAATCAAATTTTGGAAAGAGGGGGGCCCCATCTTTTCAATGAGAGGTTGGATACCAGAAATGGGAATCACCTACCTCATTTATTCATTGTGGGTCAGATAACAAGTGGAGTGGGATTTAACACTCCCACTCGGGCATTAACTGCACTAGAAGTAAGCTTTTTGTACACGTCAGGTAGCATTCTTATTACAAGTTGAAAGTAAACTGTTTTCGCTTGCGCACTAACTCGACGCACATAAAAAGACAAACTTAAAATATTGCACAAACAATAACCTATTCCCCCCATAGAAGTCAAACCCAATTGCATATTCTCAAGTGTGCTAACGCGACATGAAAATATTCTTCTATGTGAAGAACATTGAAATGTAAAATATTAATGTGTTCTATTTATTCTTAAATACATACATATATATATATATATATATATATATATATATATATATATATATATATATATATATATATATAGGGAGTGCAGAATTATTAGGCAAATGAGTATTTTGACCACATCATCCTCTTTATGCATGTTGTCTTACTCCAAGCTGTATAGGCTCGAAAGCCTACTACCAATTAAGCATATTAGGTGATGTGCATCTCTGTAATGAGAAGAGGTGTGGTCTAATGACATCAACACCCTATATCAGGTGTGCATAATTATTAGGCAACTTCCTTTCCTTTGGCAAAATGGGTCAAAAGAAGGACTTGATAGGCTCAGAAAAGTCAAAAATAGTGAGATATCTTGCAGAGGGATGCAGCACTCTTAAAATTGCAAAGCTTCTGAAGCGTGATCATCGAACAATCAAGCGTTTCATTCAAAATAGTCAACAGGGTCGCAAGAAGCGTGTGGAAAAACCAAGGCGCAAAATAACTGCCCATGAACTGAGAAAAGTCAAGCGTGCAGCTGCCAAGATGCCACTTGCCACCAGTTTGGCCATATTTTTATTTATCACTGGAGTGCCCAAAAGCACAAGGTGTGCAATACTCAGAGACATGGCCAAGGTAAGAAAGGCTGAAAGACGACCACCACTGAACAAGACACACAAGCTGAAACGTCAAGACTGGGCCAAGAAATATCTCAAGACTGATTTTTCTAAGGTTTTATGGACTGATGAAATGAGAGTGAGTCTTGATGGGCCAGATGGATGGGCCTGTGGCTGGATTGGTAAAGGGCAGAGAGCTCCAGTCCGACTCAGACTGCAAAGGGCTCCAATGCACTTATATATATATATGTCTTATATATGTACATATGTACTTATGTGTTTATTTGAGTATATATGTCTGTAAATACATATAAACTCATATAAATACATAAATACATATGTACATATATATATATTTATATATGTGACAAGTAGATATATGTGTAAGCGCTATGATTCCCTTATTCTTCAATTATGAAGTTATAAATACAAATACAGGGAAATGATGCTGGGTATACAACAAACTAGATTCCTTTTAGCTGCTATCTAAAAATAGATTTCACCTTTTAGGTCACTAGGAAAATGGAAGTCTATAAGTCTAAAAGTCTGTGCAATGTGAAAATGTCAGACAGCGCTCTCAGGAATCAGGTGTAATCGCCGTTAGCCAGAAGGGTTATATTAAGAAGCAAAAAACATCAATAAAAGAAAATATCCTACTGTGATAAGTTCACCACTATGTACAAATTTTGTGAGATCAATTATGCTCACCTGGTGTACCCTCATAAGAATGAGGTATATGATACGCTCTGATGGGATATTAATCCCCACTGTGTTAAAGATTAATTTTGCCGGAGTAGCTCAATTAAAGACGCTGGACAGACTTGATGGAAATTATGTATGAACTGCTGCAAGTGTATTTTCAGAAACCCATCTTTAAAAACGGTAAAGTTCCTCCGTGGGAACTAATCAGGATTTAATAACTCAGCAAGTAAAGTAAATGAAGTAAGTAAATAAGTCTTGATGTGTCCAGCAAACTATAGACACAGAGGCTAAGTATACGTAAAGTATTTTCAACTTTCTCAAACTTAGCACCATGTAAAAGAAATGTATACTTTACAGTTATGTATACTTTACAGTTATGTATACTTTATAGTTTTGTAGTATCTGGTTGTAAAAACTCTTGTGGATGGAGAGTAAGGCAAATCCGTTCAGGATCAAAACAGCTCTGGTAAGGGTCTCTGTGCTGAAGGTCTGCAAATCCAGATGTGACGTCATTGCTGCGTGGCTCCGCCCTTACGCATTTCATGAAACTCTCTTCACTTCGTCAGGCATGTATATGTATATATCTCAATTTTAAAGCACTTTGCCTGCGGTTTTTTTTTTCTAACACCTGAGACCTCATATTTTGGAGCTCTTATAACTAATACAATTTGTGTAACTGTACTTTTTTAAATGTATGTTTGATGTGTTTTGTGATACTTTTTTGTATTGTGAAACAGTTAACCAGAGCTCTGAGGTTGCGCTATCCTGACGAGCGTTAGCTTCAATTGCGCTCAAGTGATTAAGTTTACTTTCAACTTGTAATACAAGCAAAACCCTGACGCGTGCTAACACCTGCGATAAACCCCTTTTCACTTGTGAGTAACTGTTAGTGCTCCACTCATAATCTAGCCCTGGGGAATAGAGGGTCAGATGAGCCTCTATCCTCTAAAGACCTTGGGGCTTATTTATCATGATGCAAGCGGACATGATCCAATATTGTGAATCATGTCCGCTGCATATCGATAAATGCCGACAGCATATGCTCTTGGCATTTATCATTGCACCAGCAGTTTTTTGTGAACTGCTGGTGAAATACCGCCCCCTGCAGATTTGTAGCCGCTAGCAGGGGTGTCAATCAACCCGATCGTATTGGATCGGGTTGATTTTCGGCGATGTCTGTCCGTCGCCTCGGAGCAGGCGGTCAGGTTATGGAGCAGTAGTCTTTAGACCACTGCTTCATAACTTGTGTTTCTGGCGAGCCTTTGGCATCAAGCTCCATATGGAGCTTGATAAATAGGCCCCATACACTACACACATACACACAAACACACATAGCTCTCTGGGCTGGTGAGATTCTATAGGAATGCTCACCAGCAATTCTATTTCCCTGGTGGAATTATATTAAGCCACTTATTACCCTGAAAACAGGGTGTCTCACTATGGGGCGTATACTGCATTTTCTTATTGGAAGTAGATACATACATTACAAAGGTGCACAGTTAAATTAATATTTTAAAATGAATAATTGAACCATTCACATAAAAATACGCATGGAAAAAAATGTATTGTTATGGTGCATCAAAAATCGTAACAAAATTGTATTTTATCAAAAATGAATATATATATATATATATATATTTTTTTTATATATTTTTATTGAGATTCAATTTAAGGCACATATACACTTTATGTCAGTGAAGTCTACATAGAGAAATAGTTTCCATATATACAATCTCAAAAAAGAAACAGAGAAGTACGTTACATAAGAGAAACTAAGCTTGTTTAGATGACAATTTGCAGGAGTAGTATTGAACATTCTTTGTGCCAGGCAAACTGTATGCCTTCTAGATGATCTATGAGACCACTCTTGGACCTCCCAGTGCAAACAAAAATTGTGAAGCTACAGAGGGGAATGCATGGACAAGAGGAGGCCACTCTTGGACGTCAAATGGTGAATCTAGGTTTTCCTTTTTTTATTATATGTCTAACGTGGAAAGTGAAATTGGAGCAGTTAACACACTTCTCTTTAGTGTATGACAGTGGGGTTTAGTATATTCAACTAAAGCATCTTCTATATAGGTTTGAATCAGCAGCATATATGCTTAGATATAAGATCGAGGACTCTCCATTACAAACACATACTGTATATACTATGTACTTAAATGCTATTAACAAAAAATATAGTAAAACTAAGATACATTTAAGAATTTCTGTAGCTGATGTGGCAGAGCTTGCTAGCCTCCAAATTTTCTTATAGAAGCAGTGAATAATATTCTAATAATGTTCCCAGATTGGGATGAACTTTTAGGCAGTCTTTACTTATAAGTAGTCCTCTAGTATAAACAATTGTAAGGGAATTACATATTAATTGTTGAACATATACAGAAAGATCATAATACCTAAGTAGATGTAAATTGCATATATGGCTTAGCAAGCTCATTCTTTCACAGATACAAATATACAAGTATTTATTCAGTCCTTGTATGTCTGGACGCCTGTCATATGTGGGAGCTGAAATACATTTACTGTGTTTAGCTGATGCAAGTCCTGGAAAAGCAAATTCTTCTTACTGAACGCAGTCCTAATGTAAAATCTCCAGACTGCTTTGAATCTTTGTGGGGGTCTCTCCCAATCGACATAGAAAACCCGAATGAGCACAGAGAGTACCTAGTAGAACATAATAACCATAGGTCTATGTACAATCACCTCCGTATCTCTTAGTTTTGCGGATTCGTCCCTCGCAGTGTCCATCAGATACAGCAGTTTCCCTGCAACAATCTCCTCAGATGCTCCACACTGAATACACACCAAGATCTCTGCTCCATCTGCATAGACCCTACAAGTGGTCCGTCGATGTAGTTAATATCTCCTGGGATGGCCTCTTTTTGTGCCCCAGGTAATGTTCTCAGATGTGATTTGAATTTGTTCATCTAAACCTTTGATAATGAGGGATGCTTGGAGTGAAGCACCCAGTGGCTCAGAATTGGCCTCAATAGCCGATTGTTTCACACGAGTTAAGTTTGTTGGGAAAAGGTCGCCATCTTGAATGCGATTCGTGTTGCAACATGCCGCAAAACCATTATAAATTAGCAGAGAAAGCCTGGTAAACTGTTCATCCATCAATGCGCTCACCTCCTCTATGAGATTTTGTGAATTCATTTCCATGACTATTGTAGCTTAGTTAGTAAACTAAAGTTGTCTGTATTACCCGGCTAACCTGGGGGGTATTGGATGCTTGTAAGGCTGCCACCAGAAATCCAACAGTCCAGACCAGGTCACAAGTGGATGAGACAAGATTTTATCGATATCATCCATTAGAGCAGATCTTTATACACTCTAATATGTTGATTGTAGAATAGGATGCTTAATATTTTCTAAGATAATTGGTGGATTATCTAAAGTTCATTCGCAGCAACTGGTATATCAGCCTAGTATGGCTGCTGCCCAGACATGCCCCTCAAAAATGTATCCTACAAAATACAAAGTGGAATTGTTGCTTTTTTGAAAAAAAATATCCCATGGGCATATATGAAATTGTCTCTCTTATCCCAGCGTAATTCTGTAAATATTTTCCCACTGAACATCTCACAGTTTTTTACTGCTAGGTATCAGCACCTCCATTACTGGCAGAATTGCCATTGCATTTCCTGACATAAATGTGATCTCTGATCTAAAAACATCTAATAAAATCTCACTTGGGAAACCAACCCTTTAGAAAATAGTTATGACAACATCTGTAATAACCTCATTATTGAGATTGGTTAAGTGTTTGAATAACTGGATAGGTATTTTTGCTTGGGGAGAGTGAAAATCCATAATCAAATCTTTTTGACTTGCTATCAAAACTATTCATGAAATATAATCTAACCATATATTAAATGGACAGTCTAATCAGAATTTAACTTTCATGGTTCAGATAGGGCATGTCATTTTAAAAAAAACTTTCCAATTTACTTTTTATCATCACATTTGCCTTGTTCGCTTGGTATTCTTAGTTGAAAGCTAAACCTAGGTAGGCTCATATGCTAATTTCTAAGCCCTTAAAGGCTACCTCTTATCTGAATTTTGACAGTTGTTCACAGCTAGAGCGTGTTAGTTCACATGTGCCATATGAGAGGGGACTAATTGGCTAAAATGCAAGTCTGTCAAAATAACTGAAATAATGGAACAGTTTGCAGAGACTTAGATACAAGGTAATCACAGAGGTAAAAAGTATATTAAAGGGAATGTCAATTTAGATGAATTGGTGCCCTGTTTTTATTAATCCTATTAAAATCAAGGGCACTTTAATTCAACCAAATTTTCATTTCACTCGTTTTCTTCAAATACTTACGGCTAGATTTAGAGTTTGGCGTTAGCCGTCAAAACCAGCGTATAGGGCTTCTAACGTGGTTTTTACCGGCCGCTGGTATTTAGAGTTTACTTACCGACACTCCAAAATCTCTGAACGCACAAATCTCTACCGACAGCTCAGACCCAGGAGTTAACATCTACCAACAAAATAAACATCCACGAATCACAAAACAAATATTACACAAAGTACACTCATACGAACACTACACTATATTTTTCAGATTTAATAGTTTTTCATCAAAATAGAAAGGATCAAAGTTGCGAGATCTCGGGTGTTAGAAAAAACAACAACACAAATCCATTTTGCCATTGACTTACATTGACAGATGGGAAAAGACACTCATATAGCTACATCTAACTAATGATATTATCACAAACATATACTCATCGATGCATACAAACAATATACACCACATTACATACACAAATATTTTTTTTATTAAGAAATAAACACGATTTATCTACTTTTTCACACAAGACCATGACGTCACTTACTTTACGCTCAAAACCAGTCTTGGATTTTATTTACACACAAATCTTGAGCCTACATTGACTTCTATGGGGAAGACGTGCTCGTGCACGCGACAGACAGATTTCCCTAACGCACGCAAAAAGCGTAGACAAAAAAACTCTAAATACCAGCGCTAGAATTCGGAAAATAACTCATGCTTTTCTGCGTTAGACCCAGCTATGACAAATATATCAAGAAATGGCTATTTCCCTATGGTGGACTTATGGAGTTTACTTATGGGAAATTCACAACAACATTAAATTGTATGATACTTTTACATTACATCAACTACAAATCAACATCACTAGTAACAAACATTTTCAACAATTACATCACATTTAAACACAAAAATAATTTAAACATTTCAGGATTCACAAACAGTAGACAATGGGAAACACCTCTCGTTTACCTTTATTATTGCATTTCATTTATTCAACTCATATGCTTGCAGCAACAGCATATCTACATAGGCTTAACACATAATCAGTCATGGATGCACATACATTACTTTTATCATTCACTCATACATGTGCATTCAAATGATGGGGGAAAAACACATTACATTCTCTCTAGGAATCACGAAACAGAAAATAGGGATTTTAATGTACTTTTAACATCATGATTCGATCACAATAAACCATTCGGAATTACGTACAATAAGAACATCATTACAACAAATTACAGCTGTCACTTTATGGGAAGGAACAACAATGCAAGACCGCTTTAGAGAAGTCAGCATATATGGGACACAATCACAATATATACGTATATGTACATAAAACGTATCACGCAACCACAAAGCACACATTTATATTTAATTCAGCACACAATAACAATGTAGTCAAATACAACAACACAATGAGGATTTCCTAACTACACAGGCAGGTTAATAATTTGATGACGTCATTAGAAGATTCAACCATACACATTACAGCTTTACGACTGTACCGCCCCTTTCAGAACTTTAGCACCCAATACAACAGATACGTAAACAACAGTTTGGAACTTCATTATTATGGTGATTTTAAAGGGACGCGTCATAAATATTGTCAGCTCGCAAATCACTTATATATACAATACTACAGATGACAGACGGAAGTTCTTCAGTATTAGTGCGATTTGAATGGGACGCATACAATATTGACATCTCGCCAATCACTTATATATACAATACTACAGATGACAGCCGGAAGTTCTTCACTATTAGTGCGATTTTAATGGGACGCATACAATATTGACATCTCGCTAATCACTTATATATACAATACTACAGATGACAGCCGGAAGTTCTTCAGTATTAGTGCGATTTGAAAGGGACGCATACAATATTGACATCTCGCTAATCACTTATATATACAATACTACAGATGACAGCCGGAAGTTCTGCAGTATTAGTGCGATTTTAATGGGACGCATACAATATTGAGATCTCGCTAATCACTTATATATACAATACTACAGATGGCAGCCGGAAGTTATTCAGTATTAGTGCGATTTTAATGGGACGCATACAATATTGACATCTCGGCAATCACTTATATATACAATGCTACAGATGACAGCCGGAAGTTCTTCAGTATTAGTGCGATTTGAAAGGGACGCATACAATATTTACAGCTCGGCAATCACTTATATATACAATACTACAGATGGCAGCCGGAAGTTATTCAGTATTAATGCGATTTGAAAGGGACGCATACAATATTGACATCTCGCAAATCACTTATATATACAATACTACAGATGGCAGACGGGAAGTTCTTCAGTATTAGTGCGATTTTAATGGGACGTGTACAATACTGACATCTCGCCAATCACTTATATATACAATACTACAGATGACAGCCGGAAGTTCTTCAGTATTAGTGCGATTTGAAAGGGACGCATACAATATTGACATCTCGCTAATCACTTATATATACAATACTATAGATGGCAGCTGTTACTTTATCGTTTACAAACAATATTGCAGCAACACTGATCGATCACATTCAATGCACATTATACACAACTATGCACTTTCATTCATGTTAGCGTGGATGTGTGCTTTTTACTATAAGATCGCGTTTAATAAATATTTATTACGCATATGAACAAACATTACAAACATGCACTGTATGTGTGACATTTTACACTTTCACATTGATATTCATTGGGGGAAAACAACATTTCACCAAACACCCAAAAAAACACCCACTTTGAAAGCATTTGCGCCGCTCACATACAAACAAGTGAATACAATCAGCAATCATTACAAACTCACTACCATTGGACTAATTGCACTATAAATCCCCCAAACAACATGGCCAAAGCATCCATGGTGATCGACATTGTATCAATTCGCTTCTGTGTTTTTGCATACCTTGTTACTCCTTGCGCTGTGTTTGCTCTGCTGTTTGGCTTCGTGCTGCTAAGCTTGGCAAATATGGATGACGATGATCTGGTAGACGCTGCTGGTGCTGCTGTTGGCCAAGTAGCGGTTGATAGAATCAGGCAGCCTCGGCGGCTCCGAGTGAGACAAAGGGGTCGTCTGATTCGAGGTCCTCGTGTATACAGGGTAAGACCCACCTTGGAAAACATGAGTGACTTCGAGGTTTATGACAAGTATAGGCTCAATCGCGAACAGCCACGTATAAGAATAAGGACTGCTGTCCCCGGCATCACTAAGATGCTAAGTTGTATATACGTCCTGGCCTCCGGGAGTTTTCAAGCAGGAGAGATGTACATGCATGGCCTGTATCAAGGTACATTCTCTGGGGTGTTTGATAACTTTCTGGATGCCATGGTACGTATCAGTAAGCAATACATAGGATTCCCACAGAATGATGGTGATTGGAGGCGCCTGAAGCGGGAATTCTTTGCTATTGCTGAATTGCCCAATGTCTTGGGAGCGATTGATTGTACCCACATTGCGCTGCGTGCTCCAGTTGATGACTTGCCCTTCAGAAATTGCAAACATTTTCATAGCCTCAACGTGCAGTATGTTTGTGACGCACGGATGAGGATTATGCAAGTGTGTGCGAATTTTGGGGGGCTTGTCATGATGCCCGCATCCTCTCTCTGTCCTCCCTGTGGCGGCAGTTTGAGGAAAGACAATTTCCCCCTGGGTATTTCGTTGATGAGTATTTGTGCACAACATGGTTAATTAGTTAGACAATTGCCACTGTAGTCTTAAACTGTTAGTGTAATGTGCAGCTATAGGATGCAATCTAACCATTTATTTCTCTTTCCGCAAATGTCTAGTTTTAGTTCAAAACAGATATGTAGCATGTCTTACCTTAAATGCTTAGATAGAGAATGCAATTTAACCATGTCATTGTCTATTTTCGTAAATGTCTAGTTTTAGCTCAAAGCAGATATGTTGCATGTCTTACCTTAAATGTGCAGATTGAAAATGCAATTTAAACATTTTGTTATATTTTAGCAAAGGTCTGGTTTATGCGAAATACGCATATGTAGCATGTCTTAGCTGAAATGGGCAGATAGCAAATGCAATTTAACCATTTAGGTTGTATTTTAGCAAAGCTCTGGTTTATGCGAAATACGCATATGTAGCATGTCTTAGCTGAAATGCCCAGATAGAGAATAAGATTGAACTAGATTTTTTTTTTTTATTTAAACATGTGTTATTGGATTATCGTGTACACAAAAATATTTGTTTAATATACTTAAATTTTTGTGGATTCAATTTTAATTGTGTTCTGTTCATAATTTATATGTGATTCTGGTTACATGGAGGCATCCTATTGGAGACACTTAGATTATCTTTTTATGTTTAGATGGTATTTCACAGTCCTCTATTTTGGAAATAATGAATAAGACACCTATTGAAGATAAACTGTTTTCTAGAGAATTGACTTTCAAAGACCATGCATTATCCAGGTTGGTTTGCCCAATGCATGCTAGTTAAGAATCATAGGAAGAAGAATGTAAAATATTTTGAAAAGATATATGTCCTATATTAGAATATTTGTAGCTTACATACATTACCCCTACTTTGTGATACAGAAGAATCCAATTATGAACAATCAGACAAAGGAATACATATTATAGTTGATATAGAGGGATTTGAATGGACATGAAATATTACATTTATGTTCAGCATACATATATGTATTTTTTAATATTTTAAATGTTATATGCATTATTTGGTATAATTGGAAATGCTGATATTTAAATGTAATATTGATTACACAATAGAATGGTATTTTAACTGATGGATAGGTATATATATATATTTGTTTTAATATTCCAAAATATATTTTAAAAATTTCTTTAAAAGTTAGAGCATAGACACAAGATGATTTTAAAATATTATTTAATGAATATTTTACGACATGTGTATATTAAATAACTAATGTTTTTTTTCCCGTTTTTTTTTTCAGATTTTCATCTGTGATGAATTACACTTGTTCTATTGATTGATTTTTTTTTAAAAAAATTAACTAAAAAAAACTTTAGAGTAATAAATTATTATTTTTATAAAAGACCATCTTTTTAACAGATTATAAAAAATATCCATATAATCTGTCAATTAAAAAAATGCATAATATAAAATTAGGCATCATGTATTGAATTATTGAAAATCCACTTATTCAGAGAATGTTAAAGTCAAGTAGCTTTTATATATTAATTTTGGATTGAAATCCATTGATGCTTTTATTGTGTAATTTATAGATGTTACAATTTAAAAATATTTTCGGATATGTAGTCAGAATTCGACATAACAACTTTGTTATTTTCACTTTTAAGAAGGGAAAGTGGTTCACTTACATTAAAGTGACAGTGTGTTTGAATTTTAAATAGGTTTATAAGATCTTGTATCTTCCTTAGGTATACAAAAAATTTTTTTTACATAAATCTAGCTTTATAAATCATGAAAATGGTAAGTCATTTAACTTCATATTTCGCACAAGCTAGTTATTGGATGGCATATTAATTGATTTTCTGTTCTAGTGGAGTCATTTGAAGGGTCATTTAACTATATCTATTTAGTGATTTAATTTCACATAATCATTTATCTTAGCTCTTAGTTAGATATCACATATCTATGTATTTTCATTCCCCTTTAGTTTATTTCTACAATGTTAAA
Source organism: Bombina bombina (assembly GCF_027579735.1). NCBI lineage: Eukaryota > Metazoa > Chordata > Amphibia > Anura > Bombinatoridae > Bombina > Bombina bombina. Next base: position 720,842,040 of record NC_069504.1, read on the forward strand.
TCACCATATTCCTAATGGTTTGGTCCTTAAAGGGACATTCCAAAAATATATTGTGTATTAAATTTTAAACAATACAAATACATTATTTAAATATTTTGAATGTACTATTTAATTACATTCTTTTTTTAATATACTTTGAAAAAGATATATCAATGCACACGTTTTAGACAATGACATAAGGCATCTATGTGCAACCAACAATCTGCATCAAAATAGCCTATGTAGCTATGTTTTTAATCCAAGAATATATCTATTTAAAAGCTAATGAGAGAATAAAACTAAATATGAAGTTAATTTAATATTCTATTATCCATTGAAATACGTAAAGAACATATAGCTTAATGTCCCTTTAAGCTGAAGACGGCGAAATCCAGCCATTAGAATATCTATTTCATTCACAGTGGGGAAAACAATCCAAAAGATAATCTAAATATGCTTTAGTCACATGTTATACTAATTTTGAGAAAGGAAGGTGCATAGGTTTATGACCTTTCAAGCATTTTTGGGAAATGTCTCCTTAAAGGGACATGAAATCAAAATATCCTTAAAGGGAGACTGATCGTAAATATTTTCTATTATAATTCAGAAAGAGCATGCAATTTTAAGCAACTTTATAATTGACTCCTATTATAAATTTTTCTTCGTTCTCTTGCTATCATTATTTGAAAAAGAAGACATCTAATTGTTTTTCTTTCAGTACTCTGGACAGCACTTTTTTTATTGTTGGATTAATTTATCCAACAATCAGCAAGGACAACCCAGGTTGGTCACTAAAAATGGGCCGCCATCTAAAATTACATTCTTGCATTTCAAATAAAGATACCAAGAGAATGATGAAAAATTTATAATAGGAGTAAATTAGAAAGTTGTTTGAAATGTAATGCTAAATCTGAATCACCAAAGATACATTTTGTGTACAGTGTCCCTTTAAGAGATTTAAAGAGTGTCTTTTACTTCTCTTATCTCATTATCTTGACATACTTTGCTTGAAAGATTATAGGCTCAGTAGATGAAGATTGGTGGATGCACAGAGATGCCTTATGTGATTGGCTCAACCATGTGCATTGAAATTTCTTCTGTTGAGGATATCTAAATACAAAGATAAATTGAGTTACATTTTAAAGTCAAAACATTTTTGATCTCTACAGATCATTTGATACAATTGTTTGGTTGTAATGTCTCTTTAGAAATAAAGACGCCATTGCACAATAACATATATGAACAGTTCAGACAAATACAAGCTCAAGGTTTATTTACTAATAACAAACAAACCTGTAGTTTAACATTTATAAACAGATTATCCAAGTTACGGACATTAGAACCAGAAATTGCACATTCTGAAATGTTGCGTGGGAAATGTATCTTGCAACACGAGATTTGCATCTTTAAACATTCTAGTCTAATGTCACGCAATAGCACACAATCAATGTGCATTATAAATAAATTTAATAGAGTAATGTCAATACTTCACAATAAGTCACGAAATTGATTTAATGAACAATAAATACATACAATGTTAAATGTGTAATAATCCAACATATTTGTATTAAAGAAACAGACCGATATTAAACCGAGAAATGTCTACAACATTTAATAATGTGACAGTATTAGATGTTAACAAGAATTTAAACATTAATATTTAACGGATCACGTATATTAAATCTGCATCACACATATCCGCATGACAGGCCCATGAGTTACAAATAAGTCTACATGAAAAAATGTAGTAACAGCACCACCAGGAGGTATGTGTATGGAAGTTACTAAGATATGAAACATTAAGGAACGGCCAATCAGAGTTCATTACACAAACACAACTTGAGTCAGGATGGTCTCACAGACATGATAACAATATTTTAAACTTTTATCCAATCAGATGTACAGATAACATGTCCCATGGTGCATCTCATGTTTACTTCACCATATAAAAGTCCATTACACGTTGCCATCTTTGTCAGTTCTCTAATGCCTGCTGGTGTACTCTTTATATCTATATATTATATACGCAACTCGGCAGGCATGACACCTCCCAGGTTTGACAAGCAGGAGAGTGCTGCACTGGTCCATGCCGTCCAGATGTTTTATCCGCAGCTGTTTGGGAACCAGAAGAGGTCGACAAATGCGACTGTTAAGAAGGCCCTCTGGGAGTCCATCACCAATAAGGTTCAATTGGTGTTGGGCATCCAGAGGAGCCAGGATCAGATCATGCGGAGGTTCGGAGATATGAGGTTGCGTCTGTACAAGAAAGTCGACCTCATAAGGGAGTGGGTACAAGCCCGTTGCAGGGATGGCCGCAAAATTAAACCTGCACGGAAACTCTACCTACTCCCTTATGAGGTGACTTTATGCAAGCTCCTCAATCTCCGGATCCACAAAAGATTTAGATCCTCTCCATCCTCGGCCTCTTCTTCTTCCCTCACAGCTGCTGGATCCAAAACTCAGGACCCGGGGTCCAGTGCAGCTGCTTCTCCGTCCGTTGGCCTGGGAGGAGTGGAAAAAGAGGCTGAACAAGGTAAATATCCTACTTTATATAATATATTAATATTTTAAAATAATTTTAATAAATGTGTAGATAGTCATATATTTAACCTATATAGATCTCACAACATACGCTAGATATGATGTTTAGATATCTGATTTTAGATTCGTCACACATGAAATATGAATGATGTTTATTGCATTATCCAGAATATGCGTCACAGAGTGAAAATGGAACTGCGCATCCGTGATATCCCGAGCATCCGCAATTTCATACATTGACTCTATAATCATAAGCCAGTTATAAATATTATTTGTTATTGTTTAATATTAACAAATATCAGATTTCAATCTCGTAATACACCCAATTGAAAATATATCATAATTTTTTTGGAAATGATACTCATCACACTAATATATCCAAATTAATTCTGATTCACGGATGCCCAATTCCGCATAGAATCATTGCGTAAGGATCACGAAAGATAGAATTGCGCGCACACGTGAACATGGTTTTGCTGTTACTGTCATTGCTTTACACATGTTGGTCAAATCACGGATGTGCTATTCCGCATAGAATCATTGCGTAATGATCACGAAAGATAGAATTGCGCACACACGTGAACATGATTTTGCTGTTACTGTCATTGCTTTACACATGTTGGTCAAATGTATATGTTAATTAGTATATATGGGAAGAATGCAGCATCCTTATTTATAATCTTCTACATTATACAAAATATACTAGCAAGATCAAAAGAATAAACTAGGAAATATAGATATCAATTGATGGGAATGTAAAAATTAAAGAAATTAATTAAAGCTACAGTCAACAACATAAAGTTTAGAAAATAAGAATACAGGATTTATTTAATGATACATTAAATGATGAAACAATTAACTCATGTGAATATAAAAATATTCTTATTTATTAAATGTAAATGTATTTTTATATTTTTTATATACATGTCCTGATTATTATTAATGATATCCAATCCTCATTGAATATTTTACAGATATGGATGTTGGTGCTGGACCCTCGGGCCAGGGTTCTCAAGACTATGGTATGTCTCATTTTAATAGCAATTTGTCTTTGAAACATGTACACAACATTACAATTTTCTAAATTTATATGGATACTCTAATTATCTTTTGTGTTTATTTCAAATTAAAAATTAAAAAAAAAATGTTTTAACCAAATTGATGTCAGTGTCCCTTTAATAATCAATTGATTAATTCCTCATTACATTGTTTGGATGAAACAATATTGATATCTAAATGACATATTCAGTCTTGGACTTACTTTATAGATATAAGCATACCCTAACAGCACCATCATATTTGGATGAATAACTTCTGTTTTGCATTGTGATCAGTTGCACAAATGGATCAATATGACACATGGCTTTGGTTTGATTTATCACCCATTTTAAATTAAAATGTTGTTTGTGTGTATTTGTTTAAAAACATTGATTAATGGGTATATTTAGATATGCAATATAATCATATGAGATGATTTGTGTGTCTAATATAGTCAGAAATTCAACATATTTTAAAGACATCATTTTATTCAGAATAACCTGGATTCACTCATGCATTTATTCTTCAGATTATTGCTCTATTGTTCTCAGTTCTAAGTATAATTTTAAAAGAAATCAATAATGATGTGACTTAGTGATGTCCAAACTGTGATCACTAATAGATATCTATATCATTCATAGAGCTAGTTCTTGTTGGGAGCCCGGGGGGATCCAGCACCGACTTGGAAATTGTTTCCAAACATTCTGGTAAGTCCATTGACTCATTCATATGTCATTGAAGGTGTATTTGGAATATATATTATGATCATGATTCTGATGAAGCATTACATTTGACTCAAACATATAATTTAGTACTATGATTATATCTCAAACTTTTTTAAATATTGAAAGATTAATATCTCAAAGCTTCTTAGTCTACACCTTTGTTGTTCAGAAGATGGATAACATATGTTTGGTGTTCTTTTAAATTGTGTAAACAATCATGAAGTGATACACACATGAGAACTCTCAAATATTGCATGTACTCTTAATTTGTGAATTTATCATTTGTATGCTACATCAAAATGATGTAAATCATAACTTTGGATCAGTATATCTTTCATGCAACATTGATGTGTGTCTTGTAGCAACAGTAACATATGTTCTAATATCTGATATTAACGTGTACACAACATGTTATGTTTCACAGATATTGATGTAATATGTTGGACGGAGGACGAAGAGGCGGCCATGGAGTCTGATGGTATGTGAAAGCTATCTAACATGTATCCAACATGTCTTTTTGTTTGTAAACATTCTCATGATGAAATTCAAAGTCTACAGCTTTGACAAATTAAAAAGGATTATTCCTTTTCTTTTAGAATACACTACTGCCCCCCTTTCCATATCATGCAGCATGAACATATGATTGCATTATGTTTTATTTTATGTCTTATTTTTAATGAATGACATCATGATGTCACTTGCATATTCAATGACAAACCACAATAATCATGTTCTTATTGGACAGACACTCGCTATTCATTTGAGTGCCTATATGCATACCATATCCTTATATCATCATTGTTAATAAATTGTAAACCACTTCTAAGTATATATAAAACATAATAATGTTGAAATGCCTTTCTTTGAGATCATGATGTATGAGATGTTAATATATATTTTATTATATATTTCAGATGGACACTCCACTTCTGGGCATCATTCTCCCACCCCTGCCCAGGCCCCCCCCTGTAGAGGCCCCCCTGTAGAAGCCCCTCTCCTTTAGAAGCCCTCCCCTGTAGAAGCCCCTCCCCCTGTAGAAGCCCCTCCCCCTGTAGAAGACCTTCCCGGCCCTTCCCATTCCTCCAGGCCTGTCCCTCAAATAATTGTCCCCCTTCGCCGCTCTCCCCCGTATTGCTGCCCGTACAGTTCCCCAACCTGCCCAGTCCCCAACTCACCATTCCCAACAATCCCCAGCTGTACGGGCTCCCACAGAGCGGCACCCCAGCCCTTGCCAGCCCCATCCAAGCCCTCGCCACCAATATCCCATCCCTCCCCCCTATCCCAACCTTCATTGTTCGAGGTGTCAGATCGTCCTTCCCAGGCACAGCTGTAAGTATCAAACTAAATCAACATTAGAACATATTTAAAGTGACAGTGAACCAAAAATAAAATTAAAATAAATTCAAATAGAGCATGCAATGTTAATCAACTTTATAATTTACTCCTCTTATCAATTTTAAATAACTCGCTTTGTCTCTTTATTTTTATGTTTAAAGGCATATAATTGTTCAAATATTGTGAAGTGGGGGGTGGTTTCTGTTTTATTGTTGGATTAATTTATCTACCAATCAGCAGGGACAACCAAGGTTGATCACAAAATATGCTAAGAAATATTAAATGACATTGTTGCATTTTAATTAAAAATACAAGGGGAATCTATTAGATTTGATAATAGGAGTGAATTAAATGTTCAAAATATTTTTAATGGTCTATCTGAATCACAAATTTTAATATTTGTGGTCAGTGTCCCTTTAATTTCATCTCACTCCATATACCAATCACTACTACTTGTATTGAAAAATAGACATATAAATTATTCTTACATTCTCTCTTCTGTAAACCACTGGGAGTGTAATTTCTTCTGCTTGCTGTGTTTGCATATGGAAATAATGTTCAAAATATTCATAGAGTCAAGCTGGAAAAGTGGATCAGGGTCAACAAATTACAGGGGATAACATTTTGGAGTAAACTGTACCTTTAATGGTTTATGTATTAAGAACATATTTCATGTGAAGAGAAGAAATATTGAATATTTGATTGTAAGAATGATTTGGATTTAAAGTTCAAATGTATATTTTCTCAATTTATATTATGTTGTGTAATTAACATTAATATTATTCTATTTTTTTGTTGTAGGTTGTGACTCAGCATGGCTCATGCTAGAAACTCTTTCCCGTATAGTGCTGAGGAACTCAATGTTCCTGGGAAGGATGAATGACACCATTCATACTCTGCTCCAGGTTCAGCATTCGACTCTACACCATATTAGGCGTTTACAGTCAATGCCTGAATCTGGAGCAGAGCATGAAGTGGACAATGAAAGTGATGCCCAGTAAGTGGAGTATCTGGAGATGTTCCAAGGTCGCCTTAAGATTCTTCCGTCCACATGTTACATATTTTTTTGTTATTGTTGCCATGTGGCCTTTTTTGTTTATTGTTGTGCCTGTTGCACTCTTTTACCTTGTCAAATGGCTCCAATGGGGCTGTGCTGGCCTTCGTTGGCCCTTGTCAACTCTCTCCAAAGACTGTGATGCACTCTTTTACCGTGTCAAATGGCTCCAATGGGGCTGTGCTGGCCTATGTTGGCCCTTGTCAACTCCCTCCAAGGACTGTGATGCACTCTTTTACCTTGTCAAATGGCTCCAATGGGGCTGTGCTGGCCTTTGTAGGCCCTTGTCAACTCCCTCCAAGGACTGTGATGCACTCTTTTACCTTGTCAAATGGCTCCAATGGGGCTGTGCTGGCCTTTGTTGGCCCTTGTCAACTCCCTCCAAGGACTGTGATGCACTCTTTTACCTTGTCAAATGGCTCCAATTTTACTGATCTTTCAGAAATTATTTTGAAACGTTGTTGATGTTTTCTGACATACTAATAAAAAAAATGTTATTCCACGATTCTTTGTCTTCTTTATTCATGTCAATGATTGAAATCTCTAGTTTTTGTCGTTAATCTTTAAAGGGACCTTAAACCAAATAATGGTCTTTCCTGAATCATATATGTAATACAATTGTAAATGACTTTAATATTTACATCTCCAATTTAATTTGATTCATTTTCTTGATATAGTTTTCGTAAAGCTTTATCTTTGCAGGATTATGATTAGCATAGTAATTATTTTATATATGTATATATATATCTTGATGTTTGTATATATATATATATATATATATATATATATTTGTATATTTTAAATTCGACATCCATGTGTTCATTTGTAAAGTCTGCGTGAATTGATGCACCTTTAACAAATGATCCCAGGATTGATACAATGAGACAATCTCTGTAAAGTGTTATTTTTATGGAAATAATATTCTCTCTGTGGATCCTCTTTTTTTATTTGGTATTTCATGTCCCTTTAAGTGATGCTGACCATAATTGTTAAGGAATGGATTTCCATTTCTAAAGCGTTTTTGTCCTTTTTTACATGAACAAGGACATATAATCTTATTTAAAAAAATCTTATTGTAATGTTGACAGCACATGTATTTCAATTTAAAGTCTATCTTATTGTAGTAGTGTAACCAAATCAATCACTGTGTGTAATGCGCATATTTTAGATGAGGAATATCTTTATATTAATATTTTTAAAAATTAATTCTCCTCCCATATATGGCTACAGGTAGACTGACCATATTTCAACTTGAATAAGTGACACGTTTGATCAATACATGTGTCATTATTGTTATTCCAAAACAATCTAAACATATCTGAAAACCTCAATGCCATATGTATTTATCATGTGTATCTTTTAAATGTTAAAGATGTACACCATAGCTATAGTTAAAGGGACAGTCAAGTCCAAAAAGATGATTCATGATTTAAATAGGGCATGCGAGTTTAACCAATTTCCTAATTTCCTTTTATTCTCTATTTTGCTTTGTTCTCTTGTTAGTCTTATTTGAAAGGTAAACCTAGGAGGTTCATATGCTAAGTTCTTCGACCTTGAAGACTGCCTCTAATGTTAAAAAAAATTGACTACTATAAGGCATTATTTCACGTGTCTGTCTATAAGATAGGGGGCGCCCTTAGAAATGATAATTAGTATAAATACTTAAATATGCAATGGGAATACAATGGTAAAAATAAGTATCCGGTAGCTATATAGTATATATATTGAATTAATGTAAAGTGTATATAAAGCTGATAAATACAAAGCAGATCAATGTGACTCATAGATTTGTTAACACAGTTAGTGCATATGAAGTCCAGTTATATAGGAGCAAATATACAATAAATGAGTGGATAACAAGGTATTTAGAAGATGGACTGGAAGTAGTTCAAGGCAGCAATCTGTAGAGGACCCGGCCTGGACCCTATAAGGATAATCTATAGACGAGAAGAGAGACAGATGCGCCACATGGCCCAATATTGTTTGTACCACACAAAATAAATGATCAAGTTGTATTATATTGAACTCACAATCTGAGAAGCACTCCAATTAGTGCAGTGGGAGCAGTCTGGGATCTATGACAGTCACCCAGCAGACCGGCCTCTTGGTATAGATCCTTCTCTATACCAAGAGGCCGGTCTGCTGGGTGACTGTCATAGATCCCAGACTGCTCCCACTGCACTAATTGGAGTGCTTCTCAGATTGTGAGTTCAATATAATACAACTTGATCATTTATTTTGTGTGGTACAAACAATATTGGGCCATGTGGCGCATCTGTCTCTCTTCTCGTCTATACATTATTTCACGTGTTTCATATAGATAACATTGAGCTCATGCACGTAAAGTGACCTAGGAGTGAGCATTGATTGGCTAAACTGCATGTCTGTCAAAAGAACAGAAATAATGGGGCAGTCAGCAGAAGCTTAGATACAAGATAATAACAGAAGTAAAAAGTATATAAATATATAACTGTGTTTGTTGTTCAAAAATGATTAATGTGTAATAAAGGGATTAGCTATATTTTACAAAAAAAATATTCAGGGGTTGACTGTCCCTTTAACATATAATATCTAAAACATCCCTATTTTCCGAATGCATCTCCTAGCATTAATTTTCAGTTAAAGGGAGATGAAACACAATAATCCAAACATTTTCATTTATTGTTACAAGATATTTCAAATTGCAATGTCGTACATAATCGTGTAACCTTAAAATATTTTTTTCATGTCTACTTAAAACATGCTGCTTGCTAAATAGTTTAGTTATAAATCCTCTGCTTCTAATGAAATATATCCTTATTTTCTATTATGTATTCTATTTCATATATCACAGTATTTCGTTATCTATCGTGACATTCCTAGATATCAATATAGACACATACTAGTTACTAAAATATAAATACGTTTCTTATTGATATGCCAAGCTATCAACTGAGTCCTTGTATTGGCTGAGGTTTTTCATCGATCTCGGATGCGCCATGTTGTTTAAGACGTCACCTGCCAGGCTGTCCAATGATTTCTTGTATTGGCTGACGTTTTTACATGATCAAGGATGAGCCTTGCATTGGCTGACGTTTTTACATGATCAAGGATGCGCCTTGTATTGGCTGATGTTTTTACGCGACCAAGGATGCGCCTTGTATTGGCTGACGTTTTTATGCGATCAAGGAATGCGCCTTGTATTGGCTGACGTTTTTACGTGATCAAGGATGCGCCTTGTATTGGCTGACGTTTTTACGCGATCAAGGATGCACCTTTTATTGGATGGCGTTTTTACGTGATGAAGGATGCGCCATGTTAATTAAGACGTCACATGCAAAGGTGTAAAAAGCGAAAAGCGTCTGCTTGGATTACGTAGTCCCGCAATATTTGATTTTGCACGTAACACACGTTTGTGAATGAGAAGCCAAGTTTAAAACCATGGCGAGTATGGATTGTGTGCATCATTTAACATTGTTGACCAATAGCTGATAAAGAACACAACATTCTCTTTTGATGGATATCTGGTTGAATAAACAAATGAAAGCAAAAGGTTTTCATGCATAAGATATTTCGAGGCAAGTGCAAATCCCTAAATATAGTCCATCTTGTTTAATATGTTTGTCAACAATATGTTCCTTTTTATGAAAAATGACTGTGTTGTGTTTAATTTTCAAGATATCGAATTCATAAATATTCGCTATTGTATTAGCATCAAGTAATCAATATGCATTTATCTTTATCATATGCTAAACATATGAGATGCCAACTTCTTCTAAATGTTATTTCGTCGTATATTTTATTAAAGGGTCATTATACACTCACATTAAAAAACAAATATGTTTTTTTTCTCTAGTTATATAGTCCATTGTTTACCAAATACATGTCGACTTTTGCTTATGTTCAAATAACATTGAATTAATTTTCAAACTCCTCGCCAAGCCTCAAAGTTTGATGTGAGTACCATCTCCAGCTTGCTCCTATTTGTGTAAAGAGTCTTTTACATATGCTAATGAAGGGGTATTGTCTTGTTTTACACTTGGAATGGGCTTTACAGCTATCTTTTCAATATAGATAAACCGATTTTATTTGAAAGTGTTTAAAGCTTTTTCATATTGATTTTGAAATCAGTATATGTTAATCTTGTGGTTTCTAGTAGTGTCTATTACATGCATTTCTTTTAAAAAGATTGTATACTGTCCCTCTAATGCAAATGTTGATTGTTGTATCATGTATGAGTTCCACATTGGTTAATCTCCAAATATATTATTGTGAGCATATATTTGTTTAGTCACTCCTAAAAGGACTTTAAACCATATTCCTTGTTAAAACAAATGTCTTTCTAAAATAAATCAAACACAATAATGTCTCTTTAAGAAAATATACTTTATTTAACACGTCAATAGAAATCTTTTTCCAATATTTCTTGTTTGAACAAGTACATGTAGATATATCAACAATCACCAAATATTAGTATATGTTAGCATATGTAATTTTTTTAAAGGGACAGTCTAGAAAACAAATACTGATTTGCATTATTAAAAAAGCAATTTTTGAAATAAAAATGATATCAAAGGTTTCTCACCAATTAATCATTTTTCTCTGGTTATTTTTATTTGCTAGCTAAACCTATGAGGTTCGTGTGCTCATTTCTTAGAGCTTGAAGAGTGCATGTAATCAGAATGCAATTTGACCACTAGAGGGCATTTTGATAGCATTTGTATATTGAAAACCTTGAGCTCATACAGCATATTTACCATGTATTGATCATTGATTGTATAAAATGTTGTTATGTCAGAACAACAAATAAGTGGTCATTTTTCATAGGCATAGATACAAGGGTAAGCACATAAGTCACACACATTTCTCCATGTTTTTGTTTCCAACTTGATAATGAGTAATACAGTGTTTTCTTTGTATACAATAATGTTCTGACTGTCCCTTTAAGCTGTGTTATTGGCATTCAAACAGTAATATGCCATCATGTATAATTGTAATGGTCATTTTGTTTGAGATTAGGGAAACAGTTTAGACATCACATCACAGATCAATATCAGTTCAATATCATGAACAAGGCTGGTATGTGATGATGTGGTGTCCACACACTTATAACCCACACTCTGCAAACAATCTGCCTCCATGGACCCGGTCCCATAGAAGCAGATTATATACAGAGTGTGGTCCACAAGTGTATGAAAACCACATCATCACATACCTATCAATTACACATTAAATAAATACGAAATAAACATCTCAAAAAATACTTACTTCCTCTTCCTTCCCCTCTTCCCATGAGGCTGAGGCTCTGCGAGGGGCAACTGCCCCCTTCGACGAGTTCTCATCAGAGACGTTGTGGGAAGAGTGGAAGGAGGAGTACTCGGATGACCAAGGTGAGGAGATGGAGGAGATGGCCCAGGAGGAGATTGCCCAGGAGGAGATGGCCCAGGAGCAGATGGCCCAGGAGCAGATGGCCCAGCAAGAGATGGCCCAGCAGCAGATGGCCCAGCAGCAGATGGCCCAGCAGCAGATGGCCCAGCAGCAGATAGACCAGCAGCAGATGTCCCAGCAGCAGATAGACCAGCAGCAGATAGACCAGCAGCAGATAGACCAGCAGCAGATAGATCAGCAGCAGATGTCCTAGCAGCAGATGTCCCAGCAGCAGATAGACCAGCGGCAGATAGACCAGCAGCAGATGTCCCAGCAGCAGATAGACCAGCAGCAGATAGACCAGCAGCAGATAGACCAGCATGCGCCTCCCGGAAGAAATTTAACATATCTTGTTGTAGCTGTAAACTCCTGTTTTGTCCTTGTTCTATTCTTGTAAGGATCTCTATGATTTGTGTTTGTCCTTCTCGAATGTCACTAAGCTCTTCGATAATAGGACTTCTGCCTTGGATATTTTCCATCCGGGAGGTACGCATCTGGTCAATGTAGTCGAGTAACACCCGCACCTCAGCTATCTCCTCCTGTTGTGCACGGCAGGCTGCCCGTGCACAGCGGCCTGCTAGTGCTTAAGGGGCCTCTTCCTCTGCTTCCAGGGCCTCTTCCTCTGCTTCAGGGGGGGCCTCTTCCTCTGCTTCAGGGGGGGCTTTTGCTTCAGGGGGGCCTCTACTTCAAGGGGGGCCTCTTCTCTCCGAGGTGGCGATTCATCCCCACCACTCTCATACTGGGGAAAAGGAGGAGCCTGTAGTTGCTGTGCTGCCTGACTGCCTCCTTCCCAGACTCTGTATATTGCAAAAAGAAAGAAATGTATATATTAGCATATTTCAAAATAAAGATGTAAATTATTTTGCTTATGATACAATTACAAATGCAGCCTCATTAATCCACTTTGAAATCTAACAATCAATACGATTTCCACATTTTCCAAACCGTGTTTGTGATATCTCTCTGGTCAATCTGAATGTTTTTGCGTTTGTTTTCAGTCTGTTTAAATGCACATCTAACCTATAGCCTAGATACTAATGTAATTGCAAAGTAATTGTGAATGCGTTTACGTAATAATGTGTTAAACAGCGTAATAACATTAATCTTATCCTTAAATACATTCGGATGTTAATTTATTCTTAAATGAGCTTACCGTCAGATGAGAGTGACAGGTTCCCGGTATCGATTCCTCTGATCCCGACTATGGCCACCTCGGAGATGCTGGGACGCAACATTTCCTCCCATCGGGAGTACTCAACTATCAGTACAGGCCCGCCACCGGTTCCTGTGGCATGTTGGTACTCCCTAGATATTTTCTTTTTAAGCTCCATCTTGCAGACCCGGCAGCGATGTTTAATAGAGTCCATATCTTTGTTTCGGACCCCCACTGCATTAACTGCATCCCTTATCTCTTGCCAGAGCTTCCTCTTCTCACTCGGGGTGGTCTTCTGAGCCTGCAGCCTCCTATACCTGCCCATATAGGCTTCTACGAGGGCCTCCTTCTCCTCCATAGTAAACCTCGCCTCCCTAGTCGCCTTGGCCTTCCCCTGTGATGATGCCCTCTGTTTCCCGGATTGTGAAGCCCTTCTCTGTCCGCCACTGGGCCCAGCCACTTGTTCATCTTGAACAAAGTGGCTGGGTCCACCCACCGCTTCCACCCCCGCTTCCTGCCCCCCTTCCTGTCCTGTTCCTCTCCCCCTCCCTCTCCTCCCCCTATACCTCTCCCCTGACTAATCTCCTGCCTGCCCTCCTTCTCTATCTCTTCCCTAAACTAAACCCCAACTAAGCAAACAAAAAGTGAGTGTGATCAAATGAAAGGGGGTCAAAATAAAGAACTAAAAAGACCAAAAAAGTGCAGAAAGTGTGAAAGGGATATAAATAAAAGAGGGTAAGGAGTATTTAATCAACCAAAATGTATAAGAAGACTAAAAGGAGGGTATGTAAACTAAATGGGGTTGGGGATGGGGTATGGGATAAGAGGAAATGGGATGAAAGGGAATGGGACTACAGGGAATGGGGTATGGAGTGTAGTATGAGAGGGTATGGGGTATGGAGTGTATGTAGTGTTATTGATAAGTGTATGTATGTATTGAATGTGTTTGCGTGTAAATGTGTTAAGTATACAGAAAAAGCACTCGCACACTCACCCAAACCAACTGTCGCTCACTAACTCTCCCACTAACTCACGCTCCCACTAACTCACGCTACCACTAACTCATGCTACCACTAACTCACACTACAACTAACTCCCACTACCACTAACTCCCACTAACTGACTCTCTCACACTAACACTAACTCGTAATAACTCACAATAAGGCACTAAATCTCTCTCTAATCTCCAAAAACCACACCAGCAACACAGTCAAAGAAGCCATGCTTGTGTGGTGCTTATATACCCTGTGTAAATGAATAATGATGTACCGGTTTGCGTTGTAAATTGTGTTCAGATGTGCTTTGTTAGTAATTAGTATTTGTGCAATGTGTATTAGTTGTGTGAATTTACGCATGCTCATTTAGAATTAGTATTTGTGGAATGTGTAGAATGCGATGATGTCATAGTGCTCGTTTTCTATAACATTGTCCCATAGTATTATATGTAAATGTTAATTTGCGATGGTGTCGTATTAGTGAAGTGTTGTATATGTATGTTTGTCCTAATATATAGTAATATTGAATGCGAGTATTTTGCTTGTGTATGAGTGTGCATTTATTTTTCCTTTTTGTTATTTTCCGTATTTCCGCATCTTAAAGTATATGCATATTCCCTTTATTTTATTTTATTATTTTTCCCCCGCTTCTGAATGTGTAATGCTTATGTGCTTTTTTTTGTTATTGTTGTTCTGACATTTGCGGTGTGTTATTGTTGTGCATTATGTAGTATACGTCATATGACCGAGCTGTGCGTATTTCTCGCGAGATCTAGTGTTAGGTGAAAAAAGCGTGTTTGTTTGCTTTTCCATTGATCTCTATGGGAGACTGTCTAACACGGGCGTGATTCCGCGTCTGAAATATACACGTTAGGAGTATCGTTAGAAAGTTGTTTATAAACTCTAAATACCCGCGTTAAAAAACTCTGTGCGTTAGAAATAAACCACGCGTAGCTAACGCACCCCCTCTAACACCAAACTCTAAATCTAGCCATTAATTTTTAATCCTGACAGCCGCTGCAGCACTTCCTCCACCCATTGCAAGTCCTCTTTGCGGGTCCAAAATGAAGAATCCGGCTTCCTCCTATCACTGCTTTGCCTCAGGCCATGATTCCCCTGGGGGGAAGCCGTGATTGGAGGAAGCCAGATTTGTCATTTCTGATGTATGAAGAGGCTTCCGACAGCTGGGGGAATTGCTGGAGCGGCTGTGAAGATTAAAAGGTAAGTATTTGAAGAAAACAAGTAAAATGTAAATTTTGATTAATTAAAGTGCCCTTGTTTTTAATAGGATTATTAAAAACCGGGCACCAATTAATCTAAATTGACATTAACTTTAATATAACAGTGTTGGTTATGCAAAATTGGAGAATAGGTAATAAAGGGGATTATCTATCTTTTAAACAATAACAATTCTGGAGTAGACAGTCTCTTTAACAGGCACTTTAAACTGGAATTTTGTTCAAATAGATGGCTGGTTCCTACTGTCTGTAATAGTGTCTAATAGGAGTTGAAAGACCAATGAAGCACCATGCTTTGAGCCTCAGGAAGAAACAGAAAATGTGCATGAAGTCTTAAGCCATGGTTCTGCATAGCCTCCTTACAGTCTTCATCAGATTTAGGGTGGTTATAACAGAATTATACTTAACATGCATAAAAAAACTATTTAAACACTCATTTCCTTTAACAGCCTCCCTAACTTGTACTAATGTATAATTGATACCAATATATTGGGGAGCAGCCTTAGTATTTTTTAAATGGGACAGTGTGCTATTTGTGACTAGAGACAATATAAGGCCAGTTTTCCTATTGTTGCTAGATTAATTAATAAATTAGCCAAACATATTATAATATATAATATCAGGATATACAGGTTTCTGCAGTAAGGAACAGCTCTCTTCTATTTAATCTGAATGGTAGAACTGTGTTTCTTGCACACTATCTATAAAAATATTGCAAATTATTTCTTTGTAGAATCATTCTGGACAACCCCCAATTAATATTTTAATGTGACTGGGGATAATATGGATATGTGTCTGAGAGTGATATGCAAGAGAATATATATTTTACAGTTGCTTTAAAAACCAGATGTGTTGTAATACCACTGATTTTTCAAGTGTCCCCCTATCTTTCTCCCTTTTACGTAGCTGTTGGGTAGTCTGATGTCGAGGAACATATTGCAACAGGTTAACCATCTTCTTGTTGTGCCTAGAAAGATACTATTTTTTGATTATTTGTTCTCTGTCTGTCTCTTGTTAATATGCTCTTTCAGATAAATTTTGTACTATTATCAAGACTATGGGGCGGATTTATCAATGTCTGTCCGACATGATACGCTGTGCATATCATGTCCGACAGTTATCGTTGAATGCCAACAGCATATGCTGTCGGCATTTAACATTGTACAAGCAGTTCTAGTTAACTGCTTATGCAATACCGCCCCCTTCAGATTCTTGGCCAATCGCTTGCAGGGGGTGTAAATCAACCCGATGGTATCTGATCGGGTTGATTGCTGTCCGCCACTCAGAGGAGGCGGACCAGTTAAGGAGAGGCGGTCTTAAGACCGCTGCTTCATAAGTGCTGTTTCCAGTGAGCCTGAAGGCTTGCGTAGAAACAGGAGCATCAGGGGCCATCAGCATATAGACTAGTTGACTTGAAGCTGCTGTAAATTTTGTATTTAATTGTTTATCTGGTTTGCCTTAAATTTTATATTTATATGCACAGTGTAAATCATAATTTAAGCACACTTTGGGGTCGATCCGATATAGATCATAGTTTGCGGCGCAAGCAAGGGAACCCGCGTCACCCGCAGTTTCAGCTTGCAACTCGAGCTATCCCATATATGTCGCCGTCAGATGCTAACGTGCCGTAAGTCTGACAAACCAGCGATGTCCAGAAATCTGCGCAAGTACAAATTCCTGGCGTCGCCAGTGACTTGCGGCACGTTAGAAACTGCCGGCGCCTACAAAACCTGACTAAAGTCTAAATCACCCGCACTGTCTAACACGCCTCCCTAACATAGCCCGACACATCTAACACGCCTCCCTAACATAGCCCGACACGTCTAACCCTCTATCCGCTATCCCCCCTCACTAGCCTAACAATAAAATATGTATTAACCCCTAAACATCCGCTACCTAATAAAGTTATTAACCCCTAAACCGCCCCCAGCTATATTAAATCTATAACCCCCTAATGTGAGCCCCTAACACCGCCGCCATCTACCTTACCTACCCCCTAAAGTGAGCCCCTACCCCGCCGCTATCTATTTTAAAATTATTAACCCCTAATCTAATCCCTCTACCCCGCCGCCATCTATATTAAATTATTTAACCCCTAAAATACTAAACTATCCCTACCACTAAACCTAAGTCTAACCCTACAAATAGCCCTGAAAAGGGCTTTTTGCATGGCATTGCCCCAAAGTAACAGCTCTTTTGCCAGCCCTTAAAAGGGCTTTTTGCGGGGCATGCCCCAAAGAATTCAGCTCTTTTGCCAGCCCTTAAAAGGGCTTTTGGCGGGGCTTTGTCACAAAGTAAACTGCTCTTTTGCCTACAATCTACATCCCCCTACACCGCCGCCAGCTATATTAACTATATTAACCCTAATTATATTAGGGTTAATATAGTTAATATAGTTATTATATTATATATATTAACTATATTAACCCTAATTATATTAGGGTTCATATAGTTAATATTGTTATTATATTATATATATATTAAGTATAATAACCCTATCTAACTCTAACATCCTAACTAAACTCTTATTAAAATAAATCGAATATTAATATTATTAATTAAAATATTCCTATTTAAATCTAAATACTTACCTATAAAATAAACCCTATGGCCTAGATTTGGAGTTTTGTCGGTAACGACCCGAAAAACTAACGCCGGCTTTTTTCTGGCCGCACCATAAAAATAACTCTGGTAACGAGAGTCCACATAAAGGCTGCGTTAGGCTCCAAAAAAGGAGCGTAGAGCATTTTTAACGCAGCTTCAACTCTCGATACCAGAGTTGCTTACGGACGCGGCCAGCCTCAAAAACGTGCTCGTGCACGATTCTCCCATAGGAAACAATGGGGCTGTTTGAGCTGAAAAAAAACCTAACACCTGCAAAAAAGCCGCGTTCAGCTCCTAACGCAGCACCATTGTTTGCTATGCGGTAACCCTTCCTACGTCTGCACTTAACACTCTAACATGTACCCCGAGTCTAAACACCCCTAACCTTACACTTATTAACCCCTAATTTGCCGCCCCCGCTATCGCTGACCCCTGCATATTATTTTTAACCCCAAATCTGCCGCTCCGTAAACCGCCGCTACTTACATTATCCCTATGTACCCCTAATCTGCTGCCCTAACACCGCCGACCCCTATATTATATTTATTAACCCCTAATCTGCCCCCCACAACGTCGCCTCCACCTGCCTACACTTATTAACCCCTAATCTGCCGACCGGACCTGAGCGCTACTATAATAAAGTTATTAACCCCTAATCCGCCTCACTAACCCTATATTAAGTAGTATTAACCCCTAATCTGCCCTCCCTAACATCGCCGATACCTAACTTCAATTATTAACCCCTAATCTGCCGACCGGAGCTCACCGCTATTCTAATAAATGGATTAACCCCTAAAGCTAAATCTAACCCTAACACTAACACCCCCCTAAGTTAAATATAATTTAAATCTAACGAAATAAATTAATTCTTATTAAATAAATTATTCCTATTTAAAGCTAAATACTTACCTGTAAAATAAATCCTAATATAGCTACAATATAAATTATAATTATATTATAGCTATTTTAGGATTTATATTTATTTTGCAGGTAACTTTGTATTTATTTTAACCAGGTACAATAGCTATTAAATAGTTAAGAACTATTTAATAGCTAAAATAGTTAAAATAATTACAAATTTACCTGTAAAATAAATCCTAACCTAAGTTACAATTAAAACTAACACTATACTATCAATAAATTAATTAAATAAAATACCTACAATTACCTACAATTAACCTAACACTACACTATCAATAAATTAATTAAATACAATTCCTACAAATAAATACAAATAAATAAACTTGCTAAAGTACAAAAAATAAAAAAGAACTAAGTTACAAAAAAAATAAAAAAATATCTACAAACGTAAGAAAAATATTACAACAATTTTAAACTAATTACACCTACTCTAAGCCCCCTAATAAAACAACAAAGCCCCCCAAAATAAAAAATGCCCTACCCTATTCTAAATTACTAAAGTTAAAAGCTCTTTTACCTTACCAGCCCTGAACAGGGCCCTTTGCGGGGCATGCCCCAAGAAGTTCAGCTCTTTTGCCTGTAAAAAAAACCCATACAATACCCCCCCCAACATTACAACCCACCACCCACATACCCCTAATCTAACCCAAACCCCCCTTAAATAAACCTAACACTAAGCCCCTGAAGATCATCCTACCTTGTCTTCACCTCACCAGGTATCACCGATCCGTCCTGGCTCCAAAATCTTCATCCAACCCAAGCGGGGGTTGGCGATCCATCATCCGGTGCCTGAAGAGGTCCAGAAGAGGCTCCAAAGTCTTCATCCTATCAGGGAAGAAGAGGCGATCCGGACCGGCAACCATCTTGATCCAAGCGGCATCTTCTATCTTCATCCGATGACGACCGGCTCCATCCTGAAGACCTCCACCGCGGACCCATCTTCTTCCGGCGACGTCCAACTGCAGAATGACGGTTCCTTTAAGGGACGTCATCCAAGATGGCGTCCCTCGACTTCCGATCGGAACAGCCAATAGAATGCGAGCTCAATCTGATTGGCTGATTGGATCAGCCAATCGGATTGAACTTGATTCTGATTGGCTGATTCCATCAGCCAATCAGAATATTCCTACCTTAATTCCGATTGGCTGATAGAATCCTATCAGCCAATCGGAAGTCGAGGGACGCCATCTTGGATGACGTCCCTTAAAGGAACCGTCATTCTGCAGTTGGACGTCGCCGGAAGAAGATGGGTCCGCGGTGGAGGTCTTCAGGATGGAGCCGGTCGTCATCGGATGAAGATAGAAGATGCCGCTTGGATCAAGATGGTTGCCGGTCCGGATCGCCTCTTCTTCCCGGATAGGATGAAGACTTTGGAGCCTCTTCTGGACCTCTTCAGGCACCGGATGATGGATCGCCAACCCCCGCTTGGGTTGGATGAAGATTTTGGAGCCAGGACGGATCGGTGATACCTGGTGAGGTGAAGACAAGGTAGGATGATCTTCAGGGGCTTAGTGTTAGGTTTATTTAAGGGGGGTTTGGGTTAGATTAGGGGTATGTGGGTGGTGGGTTGTAATGTTGGGGGGGGTATTGTATGTTTTTTTTTTACAGGCAAAAGAGCTGAACTTCTTGGGGCATGCCCCGCAAAGGGCCCTGTTCAGGGCTGGTAAGGTAAAAGAGCTTTTAACTTTAGCAATTTAGAATAGGGTAGGGCATTTTTTATTTTGGGGGGCTTTGTTGTTTTATTAGGGAGCTTAGAGTAGGTGTAATTAGTTTAAAATTGTTGTAATATTTTTCTTATGTTTGTAGATATTTTTTTATTTTTTTTGTAACTTAGTTCTTTTTTATTTTTTGTACTTTAGCAAGTTTATTTATCCAATCAGCCAATCGGATTGAACTTGAATCTGATTGGCTGATTCAATCAGCCAATCAGATTTTTCTACCTTAATTCCGATTGGCTGATAGAATCCTATCAGCCAATCGGAATTCGGCGGACGCCATCTTGGATGACGTCATTTAAAGGAACCTCATTCGTCAGGAAGTCGTCGTGCAGGATGGATGCTCCGCGGTGGAGGAGCGAACAAAGAAGATTGAAGATGCCGATTTGCTTGAAGACATCGCAGATGGAAGAAGACTCTCTGCCGCTTGCTTCAAGACATCGCCCGGATGGAAGAAGACTTCACTGCCGCTTGCTGGAAGACATCGGCCGGATCGTATGAGGAGTTCTGCCCGGCGGGGTGAATACAAGGTAGGGAGATCTTCAGGGGGGGTAGTGTTAGGTTTATTTTAAGGGGGGTTTGGGTTAGATTAGGGGTATGTGGGTGGTGGGTTGTAATGTTGGGGGGTTGTATTGTGTTTTTTTTTTGCAGGCAAAAGAGCAGTTTTCTTTGGGGCATGCCCCCACAAAAGGCCCTTTTAAGGGCTGGTAAGGTAAAAGAGCTTTGAACTTTTTTTTAATTTAGAATAGGGTAGGGATTTTTTTTTATTTTGGGGGTTTATTATTTTATTAGGGGGCTTAGAATAGGTGTAATTAGCTTAAAAATCTTGTAATCTTTTTTTTATTTTTTGTAATTTAGTGGGTTTTTTTTTTGTAATTTAGTTTAGTTTATTTAATTGTATTTTTAGATAGATATTTGTAGTTTATTTAATTTATTGATAGTGTAGGTGTATTTGTAACTTAGGTTAGGATTTATTTTACAGGTAATTGGGCAATTATTTTAACTAGGTAGCTATTAAATAGGTAATAACTATTTAATAGCTATTATACCTAGTTAAAATAATTAACAATTTACCTGTAAAATAAATATAAACCCTAACATAGCTATAATGTAATTATTAATTACATTGTAGCTATCTTAGGGTTTATTTTATAGGTAAGTATTTAGATTTAAATAGGAATATTTTAGTTTATAATATGAATTAGATTTATTTAATAAGAATTTAGTTAGGGGTGTTAGGGTTAGATAGAGTTAATATAGTTTATATAAATACTATAGTAACTATATTAACTATATTAACCCTAATATAATTAGGGTTAATATAGTTAATATATATAATGTAATAACTATATTAACTATAATATACTTAGGGTTAATATAGATAATATAGCTGGCGGCGGGGTAGGTAGATTAAATTAGGGGTTAATAATTTTAATATAGATGGCGGCGGTGTAAGGGGTTCACATTAGGGGATAGATCAGTTAGATGGTGGCAGTTTTAGGGGCTCACAGTAGGGGGTTAGTTTATGTAGATGGCGACGGTTTAGGGGTTAAATACTTTATTATGGATTGCGGCGGGGGATCGCGGTTGACAGGGAGATAGACATTGCGCATGCGTTAGGTGTTAGGTTTATTTTAGCAGCCAGTTTAGGGAGTTACGGGGCTCCAATAGTCAGCGTAAGGCTTCTTACGGCTGCTTTTTGTGGCGAGGTGAAAATGGAGTAAGATTTCTCCATTTTGCCACGTAAGTCCTTACGCTGTATATTGGATACCAAACTGCGCGGGTTTGGTATACCTGCCTATGGCCCAAAAAACTACGGGCGACGGCAGAAATATACGCGCGTAACTTCTAGGTTACGCCATATATAGGATACCAAACCCGCGCAAATAATGGCGTCGAATAATTTTTATCAGATCGACCCCCCGATGTGCAAAAAAAACCCAAGAAAAAAACATAGAAAATAGAAATTTGTTCTTATAAGTACAAAATACAAATCAGAATTAAAAGCATGTTATTTGTAGATGTTGGGGTCCTGAAATGACTTTTCCTGCAGATACCCTTAGCTGTACACGATATCAGATACTCAACACATATACATAAGTATATGTTTCTATACATATGTAAATGTTTTTCCTGTCTTCTGTGTACAGCCTCTCCAATAGGGATGTATGGAGCTTTAATGAATCGATACCATGCATGCTAATAGACCTCTTCAATGTCTCCCATGGTCATTTCAGGCAATTTCAGAGTATTTTGAACATGATCAAAAATAATAGACTGTTTGCCTTGAAATAGTTTTAAAGATGTCCAAAATGTCCTTTCAAAGACTTATCAAGACCTAGAGGTGTCACATTTGAAAAGGCAAAACAGGCCTTGAAAAGGTGTTTACAATTGACCTGAAAATGGATTGTGGTCAATGAGAATGTTTCAGCTCCATAGGAGAAATAGGACTTTAAGCGGGAATAAGGAATGGGCGAATGTTTTGCAACATTAAAAAAATGTATTTAATTTTAACGTTTGTTCGTTTTGAATTTCGAATGTTTGCACAACATTCTAACATTCGTTTAATCGGATAAGGGGTCTGAGATCCCTATAGTAGGCGCTATAAACAATGACAAGATATCCTAAATAGCGGACTCTCAAAGGTTAAAAAATACACACAAAAAAGATATGTATAAAGTGAGAACAATAAGATTCAATATCTCTCATATATATGAAAGAAAGAAAACTCATACAAAACCAATAAGCTAGTGTATCAATTTAATGAACCAGTCCAAAAAAGAGTCCTATTGGTGTGGTTCTTTAGTGATGATGGATACTTGTATAACATCCGTTCAGATCGGGCAGCACTCTGACTTCACCATAAGTAGGCAGTTCTGAATATAACAAAGACAAGGAAAGAGGCGCCGTATGTGTTAATAAATAACCAGCTGGGTATCAGAACATGGAAAACACAGGGTACTCACATGGTGTAAAGGCACCCACTTGTGCCAATAGAGGAGGGCTGGTTTTTAGCAGCAGACCAGCTAGCTGCACCAGGGCAATGTACTGGATACACCGGTGCGGTTACCCCCAGATGGATGGCTGGGCTCAGGTGCTGCTTCACTCCCAAGAAAAACAACCAGAGTGATACAGGGGAGGTTATGTCAAAACCTCCCAAGGTAGCGTAGTAAAATATGCACACAGCAATGAGAGCTATTGTATGAAACTTTCCAAACTTGTTTAATAAAACAATAAAAGCATAAATAAAAACAGCTCATGCTAAAATTGTGAACAAGTAAAACAATACAACGCGTTTCACAGTATTCAACAGTTTCATCAGGCATAAAAACATGGTATAAGTTTGACCCTTATATTGGGCTACGCTACCCAAACAAAGTATGCATTAACCCTCCCCCTACAATTAGTGTAAAGACCAATCAGAGCACCCTTTGTTTCATTAGTAAAATGTTGTCACACCTGTGTATTTTTGGATCTATTTAGTAATTATATCAGCATTATGTTAGTACATTCACAAAATATGGATAAAGTTAAAGGGCCATAATACCCCCCAATTTTTTTATTTTTTTTTCTTAAATTTTTATTGAAGTCACAAATAAACATAACATTCAGGGTTCATCCAAAAACATTGATAAATAAAGAGTATACAGAGCTAATACAGTGATATTGCCATACAAATTATACCAGCCCAGAGATATATTAATAAGTTTAAAGAGTGATAAGTGAAGGGGCTATAATTGATTAGGAGTATGAAAGGGCAAGGGGGCTGACTTGGCAGAAAAGGTAAACACAAACACAAAGAGCCCATTCATTTAAGGTATTAGCAAGGAATTTGGACTAGTAGAATTGAGACTTCGGTTTTATGTTTTTACATAATATGAAAATGAAAAGTGATCCCGCCTTGCCGTGGGAATACATAAATTAGAATATTCATTAAAGAGATATAAAGAGGCAATGGGGAGTTGGTTGCGTAGGGTTATGGGAAGGGGAATGCAGCAGGCAAGAGCCGCTCAGAATAAAATTTAAATAGGGGGATGGGGGGGGGACGACGTGTCCAATTGCTTTAGAGTTACCGTGAATAGGATGAGCTAAAGGGTGGTGGATATACTAATCCATCACTTCACTAATGCTAAACACAAAGCATGTATCTGCTGCCAAATATACACCAAAATATATCAAAACATTGCTCAGGAGAGAAGCTTTACAATAAAAAAAAGTATGGCCATTACAATCAATAAGAATATAAGTATGCGACTGAGGCAATATAAAAGTAAGAGATAATAAAGCTTAGTTGTGGTGAGTGGTACATGATATTGTAGGTTTAGATTCAGGGCTCTAAGGGTATCTCTCAAGATGCGTTATAACCGTACATGCTAATCTTGATTGTCACAGCACTACTAATATAACAGTTTAAACATTATCATCATCTAATATATAACAAGTATAACCCACCGAAAACTAGGATAATAGGAAGTTAATTGCGTCCAACATATTAGACGGCTATTGGGTCCAGAATACTAAAACTTAAATCCAGTAGGTACTACCGCCATTATGAATAGAGCATAGAATAGCTATGATATAGACATCGCTCAAACCTATGAGAGTGTGTCAGAGTATTTGCTCATAGCATAATAATCTCAAGGCCTGCTAACCTTGGAAAAGGAGAATTAAATACCCTCCCATTACTTAACATAATATATAATGGGCATACCTAGTAGGACTGTAGAAGAGGAGGTAACATACACATTTTATTAATCTAAGTCAGGGTCTTAGCTCTCTGGAGGGCTATTGAAGGCAGAGAGTATCATGTTATAAGGGGAGATAGGTGGTGATCACTAGATTTAAAATTCTTGGTAATGCACATAATTTAACATAGTGAGGAGTTAAACTTAAAGCTTTTTAGTCATTAGGCAGATAACTAAAGTATTTGAGCTATTATAGAGATATCATGAACGACATCTAATACACATCAAATTCATCTAGCGTTACGACCATACCATATAATATAAATAGCTGCCCTCTTTACACTATGGTCTCTGGACTTTATATGTAGCTAATCTCATTGAGATGTCATAGTTTTGTAAAGCAATACTTATGAACCAGAGAGACAAAGTCAGAGGTTATGAATTCCCGCCAACACAGAAAGGTTTCACTTGCCAGTGGTTAGGTGGCTATCGCTAGCTCTAGAATGCTTGGTAACGCTCAAAATTTAACACAGTAGGGAGTGTATGATAAGGCTTTTTAGACATTAGGCAAACAACTAAAATAGAGGAGCTAATGTAGAAACATTATGAATGATATCTAAGACACTCCATTTTCCTCTAACGTTACAGCCTGATCCCATAATGTAAATAGCTGCCCCCTCTGCGCTATGGTCTTAGAACTGCTTAGTAAACTGATCTCACTAAGATGGCACCATTATGTAAAACAATACTTATGAACCAGGGAGACAATCCCTGTCAAAAGTTATGCAGCCCCATTGACACAGAGAAATAGAAGTGGTGGACACAGCCTCTGTAAGACAGATCACTAGAGTAGAGGATAAGCACAAGAGAATGTGGCACTATAAACATGAGAAGAGGTTAGGTCTATAGGGAAAACTAGACAGTAATCTAAAAAGATTAAAGAATAACTGTAATCATCAACCTAACAGTGTGGGTTTAAATCCTATTACAAAATGTGAAACATTGAGGTTGCAATAAAGGTATGTGCATGCAAATTCTAAAAAACAAACATAAAACTATTAACTTATAACATATATTGTCAAACATCAGAAAAGATCTGTAATACACCCAGTCAAGTTCAGGCATATGAGGAGAGGTCCTTCACATGAAGTGGCAGAATTTCTTTCTTTAACCCACACCATATTTAAACAAGATCTGTAGGCAGCAGTGGGAGATTGTTTCAGTGAATGTAAAGTACAGGTCACACGCATGTAAAAGTCCAGCTACTAAAACAATGCTTGTGGAGATGACACTCAATTTACCCAGAAAGAGAGGACTAATCAACAAAGCTGAGATCCCCCAATCTTTATGGGTCCTAACTGCGTACATTGTAAAGTCCAGAACCCACCCGCGGGAGTCAGCTGTGCCTTCTCTACTCGGGTCTATAAGTGAGTGGTCTGGGTGCTGTGCTGCATGGAGGTATGAGCTGGGACAGTTCCGGTACTGCGATCTGCGCCACTCCGGTATGGTATTTACCCAAATCTTCCTTATAGCTTCGGTACAGGTAAATAGGTTGGCCTCATGATATTCTTCTCCTCTGCAAACTGTGTTATCATTCGCGAGGTGTTCTGTGCCGCTGTCAGAGCTCTCCCTTCGCCGCTGGTAATTGCTTTACATGTAGCTGCTCCCCTGTGTCAATGCCTTGGCTTGTCAGATGTTGGGCGCCATCTTGAGTACAGGCTGATCTAATGGTGGAACGCAGATCTATAAAATCCTCCTCTAACTTGCTCCCCATTGCTTCTAGCAGTTCAAGAATATGAGAGTAGGGCACCTCCATCATGTATCAGTAAGATGGATTCACCCGGTCAGCAGCAAAACCGGAGGCGGGATGACAGCGAGAGAGATCAGGCCTTTAGTTGCGTTCTCGGCTGGTTCAGATCTTAGGCAGTTAAATCGTGAAGAAATTGTTAGCATTCGACTCTAAATCATCCCCTCAGTTGAGTTGTTAGCATATCTTTGAAAGAGGGCTGAAAGGTTGGGCGAAAATTCTTATATTATTTTGCATTCTGTAGGAGCTACTGAGAATAGCGTCTGAATCCGGCCATGGCTTGGACACGCCCCCCATAATACCCAAATGTTTAAACACTTGAAAGTTATGCAGTATAGCTGTAAAAAGCTGACTAGAAAATATCACCTGAATATCTCTATGTAAAAAAGAAAGATATTTAACTTAAAAGTTTCTCAGTAGCCACATCCAATTGTAAAGGACTTCTAAGCAGCAAATCAGTATGTCTTTCCCAGGACAGCCGAAGGGTTGAGCCTCGTGCACTCTCATGTTATTTCCCTATTCAGTGTAAGGAAGTTTACAATGAAATCTAATGAGAGTTAAGTCAAATCTCATGAGATCACAGTAAAAGAGTTCATGACCTCAGCACTGCTGATGCTGATTGGCTGCTGTTCATTTCTTCATTTATTTTTTTTTACCTGCAGCTGGGCTGCAGCTGAGTATAACTTTTTACACAGAACTTACTCTGCTGAGCTGAGGAAATTGTGAGGTAAAATATCTTCTTTTTTTACATAGAGATTCTCAGGGGATATTTTTCTGTCAGCTCTTTACAGTTATACTGCATCAGTTTCAAGTGATTTAGCATATGACTATTATGTCCCTTTAAACTAGTTATTCTAATAACACAATAAATTTAAACTGATAATTCTAGTAACATAATGGCAAACATACTGGCCATCCATTGTAACAATCAATACTGTTGTTGTTAGTTGTGAATACAATGTAATCTATATGCTTTGCATACCTGCATTAGTGTGTTTAACCAAACGACTTATATGGTTAATCGTATATTGAAAACCTTATAGTTGGTGTGTTTTTGTGGATCCCCAAAGGACACGTATAAAAATAAATGATTAGTACGTCACTGGTCTAAGGACCTAATTGGACCACTAGTGTGAAAGCCGCTACCAATCCCCATGGGAGCTCAAGACACTGCCCTCCTACGTCACCTGTTCGTGTCAATTGACTAGTGAGTTATGGACTAAGGTATTGTTCTAATTGACGGGGAGCGCTGGACCATATTCATGATGTGTAAACAGGAGAACCAATCAAAAGTAAAAACAAGGAATACTCCCATGTGTATCACAAAATATGTTAGGCAGGAGAAATATGCTGCTAATGTGACCGCTACAATGTAACTATGGTAATAGCTGAGACGAGAATGGCTGATTGTGATCAAGTCATGCTTGTAAATAAAATACTAATACCTCCGTGAAGAATTTGACCAATACCTACATCAGTGTATAATAAATAAATAGATAGGAGTGACTAGTGATTGTATAGACCAAGGGTATAACTACGATATGAAACTAACTACGATCAGTAAGTGAACACATAAATATGTCCATGAAAAAAAGGTTAGTGTAACAATTAGGGTAAAGTTATAAGAGTGTATTACGGTGATACATATATGTTGATGCATATGGGCGAGTGTAGGTGTTACCTCGTTGTCTGACCATATAGTAATGTGGACACAAATCTCATTGTGGTTATGTTGTCATGTATAATGGTTGCTCTCTAAGGCCTAGATTTAGAGTTCGGCGGTAAAAGGGCTGTTAACGCTCCGCAGGCTTTTTTCTGGCCGCACCATAAATTTAACTCTGGTATCGAGAGTTAAAACAAATGCTGCGTTAGGCTCCAAAAAAGGAGCGTAGAGCATTTTTACCGCAAATGCAACTCTCGATACCAGAGCTGCTTACGGACGTGGCCGGCCTCAAAAACGTGCTCGTGCACGATTCTCCCATAGGAAACAATGGGGCTGTTTGAGCTGAAAAAAAACCTAACACCTGCAAAAAAGCAGCGTTCAGCTCCTAACGCAGCCCCATTGTTTCCTATGGGGAAACACTTCCTACTTCTGCACCTAACACTCTAACATGTACCCCGAGTCTAAACACCCCTAGCCTTACACTTATTAACCCCTATTCTGCCGCCCCCGCTATCGCTGACCCCTGCATTACACTTTTAACCCCTAATCTGCCGCTCCGTAAACCGCCGCAA
This sequence comes from Bombina bombina, assembly GCF_027579735.1. Classification (NCBI taxonomy): domain Eukaryota; kingdom Metazoa; phylum Chordata; class Amphibia; order Anura; family Bombinatoridae; genus Bombina; species Bombina bombina. The sequence goes on from NC_069504.1 coordinate 720,871,471, forward strand.
CCTACGTTATCCTATGTACCCCTAATCTGCTGCCCTAACATCGCCGACCCCTATATTATATTTATTAACCCCTAATCTGCCCCCCTCAACGTCGCCGACACCTGCCTACACTTATTAACCCCTAATCTGCCGAGCGGACCTGAGCGCTACTATAATAAAGTTATTAACCCCTAATCCGCCTCACTAACCCTATCATAAATAGTATTAACCCCTAATCTGCCCTCCCTAACATCGCCGACACCTAACTTCAATTATTAACCCCTAATCTGCCGACCGGAGCTCACCGCTATTCTAATAAATGTATTAACCCCTAAAGCTAAGTCTAACCCTAACACTAACACCCCCCTAAGTTAAATATAATTTTTATCTAACGAAATAAATTAACTCTTATTAAATAAATGATTCCTATTTAAAGCTAAATACTTACCTGTAAAATAAACCCTAATATAGCTACAATATAAATTATAATTATATTATAGCTATTTTAGGATTAATATTTATTTTACAGGTAACTTTGTAATTATTTTAACCATGTACAATAGCTATTAAATAGTTAAGAACTATTTAATAGTTACCTAGTTAAAATAATAACAAAATTACCTGTAAAATAAGTCCTAACCTAAGATATAATTAAACCTAACACTACCCTATCAATAAAATAATTAAATAAACTACCTACAATTACCTACAATTAACCTAACACTACACTATCAATAAATTAATTAAACACAATTCCTACAAATAAATACAATTAAATAAACTAGCTAAAGTACAAAAAATAAAAAAGATCTAAGTTACAGAAAATAAAAAAATATTTACAAACATAATAAAAATATTACAACAATTTTAAACTAATTACACCTACTCTAAGCCCCCTAATAAAATAACAAAGCCCCCCAAAATAAAAAATTCCCTACCCTATTCTAAATTAAAAAAGTTACAAGCTCTTTTACCTTACCAGCCCTGAACAGGGCCCTTTGCGGGGCATGCCCCAAGAATTTCAGCTCTTTTGCCTGTAAAAGAATAAATACAATACCCCCCCCCCCCCCAACATTACAACCCACCACCCACATACCCCTAATCTAACCCAAACCCCCCTTAAATAAACCTAACACTAAGCCCCTGAAGATCTTCCTACCTTGTCTTCACCATGCAGGTATCACCGATCCGTCCTGGCTCCAAGATCTTCATCCAACCCAAGCGGGGGTTGGCGATCCATAATCCGGTCCAGAAGAGGCTCCAAAGTCTTCCTCCTATCCGGCAAGAAGAGGACATCCGGACCGGCAAACATCTTCTCCAAGCGGCATCTTCGATCTTCTTCCATCCGGAGCGAAGCGGCAGGATCCTGAAGACATCCAGCGCGGAACATCCATCCGGACCGACGACTGAACGACGAATGACTGTTCCTTTAAGGGACGTCATCCAAGATGGCGTCCCTCGAATTCCGATTGGCTGATAGGATTCTATCAGCCAATCGGAATTAAGGTAGGAATTTTCTGATTGGCTGATGGAATCAGCCAATCAGAATCTAGTTCAATCCGATTGGCCGATCCAATCAGCCAATCAGATTGAGCTCGCATTCTATTGGCTGATCGGAACAGCCAATAGAATGCGAGCTCAATCTGATTGGCTGATTGGATCAGCCAATCGGATTGAACTTGATTCTGATTGGCTGATTCCATCAGCCAATCAGAAAATTCCTACCTTAATTCCGATTGGCTGATAGAATCCTATCAGCCAATCGGAATTCGAGGGACGCCATCTTGGATGACGTCCCTTAAAGGAACAGTCATTCGTCGTTCAGTCGTCGGTCCGGATGGATGTTCCGCGCTGGATGTCTTCAGGATCCTGCCTCTTCGCTCCGGATGGAAGAAGATCGAAGATGCCGCCTGGATGATGACTTCAATCGGATGGAAGATCCTCTTCTGCCCCGCTTGGATGAAGACTTTGACCGGATCATGGACCTCTTCAGCCCCCGCTTGGGCTTGGATCAGGACATCGGAGGAGCTCTTCAGGACGGATCGGTGAACCTGGTATGGTGAAGACAAGGTAGGAAGATCTTCAGGGGCTTAGTGTTAGGTTTATTTAAGGGGGGTTTGGGTTAGATTAGGGGTATGTGGGTGGTGGGTTGTAATGTTGGGGGGTGGGGGGTATTGTATTTATTCTTTTACAGGCAAAAGAGCTGAAATTCTTGGGGCATGCCCCGCAAAGGGCCCTGTTCAGGGCTGGTAAGGTAAAAGAGCTTGTAACTTTTTTAATTTAGAATAGGGTAGGGAATTTTTTATTTTGGGGGGCTTTGTTATTTTATTAGGGGGCTTAGAGTAGGTGTAATTAGTTTAAAATTGTTGTAATATTTTTATTATGTTTGTAAATATTTTTTTATTTTCTGTAACTTAGTTCTTTTTTATTTTTTGTACTTTAGCTAGTTTATTTAATTGTATTTATTTGTAGGAATTGTGTTTAATTAATTTATTGATAGTGTAGTGTTAGGTTAATTGTAGGTAATTGTAGGTAGTTTATTTAATTATTTTATTGATAGGGTAGTGTTAGGTTTAATTATATCTTAGGTTAGGACTTATTTTACAGGTAATTTTGTTATTATTTTAACTAGGTAACTATTAAATAGTTCTTAACTATTTAATAGCTATTGTACCTGGTTAAAATAATTACAAAGTTACCTGTAAAATAAATATTAATCCTAAAATAGCTATAATATAATTATAATTTATATTTTAGCTATATTAGGATGTATTTTACAGGTAAGTATTTAGCTTTAAATAGGAATCATTTATTTAATAAGAGTTAATTTATTTCGTTAGATAAAAATTATATTTAACTTAGGGGGGTGTTAGTGTTAGGGTTAGACTTAGCTTTAGGGGTTAATACATTTATTAGAATAGCGGTGAGCTCCGGTCGGCAGATTAGGGGTTAATAATTGAAGTTAGGTGTCGGCGATGTTAGGGAGGGCAGATTAGGGGTTAATACTATTTATGATAGGGTTAGTGAGGCGGATTAGGGGTTAATAACTTTATTATAGTAGCGCTCAGGTCCGCTCGGCAGATTAGGGGTTAATAAGTGTAGGCAGGTGTCGGCGACGTTGAGGGGGGCAGATTAGGGGTTAAGAAATATAATATAGGGGTCGGCGGGGTTAGGGGCAGCAGATTAGGGGTACATAAGTATAACGTAGGTGGCGGTCGGCAGATTAGGGGTTAAAAATTTTAATCGAGTGGCGGCGATGTGGGGGGAGCTCGGTTTAGGGGTATATAGGTAGTTTATGGGTGTTAGTGTACTTTAGGGTACAGTAGTTAAGAGCTTTATAAACCGGCGTTAGCCAGAAAGCTCTTAACTCCTGCTATTTTCAGGCGGCTGGAATCTTGTCGTTAGAGCTCTAACGCTCACTGCAGAAACGACTCTAAATACCGGCGTTAGAAAGATCCCATTGAAAAGATAGGCTACGCAAATGGCGTAGGGGGATCTGCGGTATGGAAAAGTCGCGGCTGCAAAGTGAGCGTTAGACCCTTTAATCACTGACTCCAAATACCAGCGGGCGGCCAAAACCAGCGTTAGGAGCCTCTAACGCTGGTTTTGACGGCTACCGCCGAACTCTAAATCTAGGCCTAAGGTTGCAGCAATGCCAGAGGGCAAAAGACCCAAAATATAGTGCCATAACAAAAACAACTATTTGATCTATAATAGAGTGTTATATCGTGTGAACTAAATTATAAAGATACTATATAAGAAAAAATAACTTGTGTAAGCAACCCTGATGGTATGATTGAGTGTACCTGTGTGGATGGAGTGTGTCCTATACATAATGACATTAATAATATCTATGTAATAATTACATGTGATAAAAGTGCCCAGGTGTTCCAGCTAAAGGAGTAAATACAGTATATATATATACATACATACAAGTGTGAAATAAACTTAAATGGTATAAATGTGCTGCCTAAGGACCATAAACTGTTTGGAATAACAAACAACATAATATATACAATAATGAAATTGCTAGTGGCACATGGGAAATTATATGTAAATAAAGATGAAGAACACCTATGATTGTTCCAATAATGAACATGATTCTGCACCAAGGCTAAACAAACTGTCTAACAATAAATGACACAGGCTGGTATGTTAGCCATTAAGAACTCCACTTTATAATAGAGATATAAAGGATCAGCAAAGTTGTAGGACCAGCACACCTTTAAAAATGAATGTCCAATAGACAACAAGGTGGGTTCAAACAGATGTAGCGCCAAACCCCTTAATTCAAAAGTAGTAGAATCCAAAGAAAAATGTTGTACTCTCAAGTGTGGAAAAGCCTTTATTAGGTGAACAGCAACGTTTCGGGGCACCTGCCCCTTTGTCAAGCTACAAGTGTATTGCACATACAGACAATATATAGCAATACTAGATAAAACAAGGACCAATGGGAACACACATGATGGGCGGGGTTATAAACAATCTCACATGAGAAAATTCAGCAGCAAATTTAACCCTATAGTGCCCTTTTTAATGTGTCCCAAAGGAGCCTATATTAAAAACAATATGAAAAAGAAGCAAAAGATTTTTGTACAGCTAGATAATGCATATCACTTTCTTGTATAGGGAAATAGTCTAATTTTTTTGAAAAAACTTTATATGATAACTTTATATAATAACTGAGATAATTTAGATAGAAAAATCACAAAATTGGATTGAGATCAAAATCCCTGTTCATGCCTTTGGGATGTAATGTGTCTAATTTCCATATCCATTTGGCCTCTTTGTAGAACAGATCTTTCTGTCTATCACCCCCCTAGGCTTTCTCTTAACTTGGTCTAATACCATGAAACGTAATTGATTAACCTGATGAAACATTTGTAAAAAATGGGCTGGTACTGGGAGATCTTTAGTACCTGTATTTCTAATGTTGGATTTATGTTGACCAATATGATCCCTTATTCTTTGAGTGGTCTCACCTATATATAGAAGCCCACATGGGCATTTTAGGGCGTACACAACATAAGATGAGTTACAGGTTTAGTAACCTTGTATTTTAAATTTGCAGCCTGAGTAGGGTTGACAGATCTCATCACCTTTAATGACATTGTTACAATGGGAACACCCAAGGCATGGAAAGGTACCATTTTTAGGCTTACCAAAAATTGGGGATACTTTGGTATCTGAATTAACAACTGCCTTGGTTATCCTTCTCCCACATGTGTACCCTTTATGATATGCAGCTCTTGGTATTTGGCTGAGCTCCTTAATGTAAGGACAAGAATCTCTTAAGATATGCCAATTGTGCTTAAGTATACCTTGTATCTTATTGCTAAGAGTATTATATGTGCTGACAAAGGTAAGTCATACTGTGGTGTTTGTTGTTTGTTGTAGAAATATAAGGAAAATGGTCAATTAAAAACTGACCTATTTGTTAAGAAAACTGATAGAAATACACTACTACTTCATAGGGATAGCTTTCATCCACCAACTATATTTAGATCTGTGCCTAAATCTCAATTCTTACGAGTTGATAGGATCGTATCGGACCCCATTAAAAAAGAATGTAGATTGAATGAAATACAAACTAAATTTGAAAAACGGGGTTATCCCAATATAGAGTTAATGCATGTGAGATCAAATTTCCACAACAAACAATATAGACCACACTATGACAGACTTAATAAAATCATTTTGGTTGTGCAGGCAATGTTTTCTTTAAAATGGGGTCTCTCATTAATATAGGCCAGTGTTTTTTTCCGGATTTTGCTGTCAGCTTTATGGTTGGAATTAAATTGGGGGATAAATATCGGTCTGGGAAACATTCAATTTCTTATTTATATAAAATCATAATCTCCTTAGAAGCTAAAGATAAAATATTAGATTTGTATGCTAAATGAAGCTTAGAGATTAGCAATTTAAAATTTGATGACTTTAAAAAAAAGCTTCAGTTTGATTACAAAGTACACATATGCCATTTCATTTAGGGAGTCACATACAAAATTGTTAAATAGAGTGTATCTAACGCCGAAGCGAATGTCTAGATGGAATGGACAAAGTTTTACTAAATGTCCAAGATGTAATTCAACAGAAGCTGATTTACCACATACTTTCTACCTCTGTCCGAAGATTCAGCAGTTTTGGTGTAAGATAGTATATTGTCTGAATAAATTCATACCGATTAGAGTCAAATTTAAATTAGAACATGTCTTATTTCTTATGGATGAGAAAGATATTGAGAATAAGCATTTAGTTAATACAGCCATACTAGTTGCAAGACAGATGATTCTTAGAAGTTGGAAAGGCAGAAGAGTACCTGGTATCTCAGCTTTTGTTAATAATATGATGCTCCAATTAGCAATAGATATAAAAGACCCTTTAATTTTTTTAGACACTAAAGTAACAACTTTTCTGGCTAAATAGGAAAACCTTATATTATCACTCCCAGTTCAGACGCAAATACAAATGATATCTCCATTAAGGGACTCCCCCTTATTTCAACAATTGATATTATCAAATAGATACCCAATATTCTGGAGAAATAGACCATCTATAAGATAATTAGACATGTGCATGGCGAAAAAATTTGGTTCGGTTCGGATCGATTCGGAATTTTTCGAAGTTCGGTTCAGATCGATTCGAATTCTGAAAATTTCGAATTGATTCGTTTCGGATTCGTTTCGGATTTCGGATTCAAAGAAATTTGGCTGGATTCGGTTCGATTCGGTTCGGAAATTCGGCAATTCGGTAAGTGTTAGGTGGGATTAGACTAGTATTATACTGTATATTAGGTGTTAACCTAACATTCTGTATAATACTAGTGTAATCCCAATGGCCATCCGAATTTACGAATCGATTCGATTCGGTTCGATTCGGAAAATTCGGCAACACTTGAATTCGGAAATTTGGTTCGATCAGAATCGCCGAATTTGCCGAATTTTCCAAATTTCCGAATCGAACCGAACCGAATCACACATGTCTAAAGATAATAAAGAAGAAAAAAGAGAAGGGAAGATTAGTGTTAAGGGTATTGGGGGAGGCGAGGCTTGGTGTTTTTTTTTTTGTTGTTGTTGTTTCGTCTTGTTGTTGCTGTTTATTGTTAGTTGAGTGTGGCTACTTGTTTAACGATCTGCTATTGCTGGTTATAGAGCTGTACTGTACATACTAGAGGAACTGACAGCCTTTAATATTTATATTAATTTTAGATGTATGTTTATAAAATTGTTCAGTCAAAACAAGCAATAGCATTAAAAGGGTATGTATGAATAAAATACAGAAAATAAATTCTCCAAAATTAATTTTTCAATGTTATAAGGCAGAAATTATTTAAGCTAAGCCATTAATGTATATTGTTAAAATGTTAATATTGTGTATAATTTTTATGGCTATAAAATATGATGCCCTGCGTGGCGCACAGCAATGTAAATTGTCGTTTTCTTATGTTGGAGAAAAATAATAAAAATTTGAAAAAAAAAAAAATTGGGTGATAAATAATGGCTGCCCATTCTGTATATTTTCAGTATTATTGTTATTCTTATTGGAGGACGCAGTCAACAGTAGGCCTCTATCCAACCTTCTTGCCCTGTCACAGCTATTCTTGATTAGATCTAAAGGATAACTTTTTTTCTAAAAATCTAGATTTAAGAGTATTGGACTGCTCATTGCATTTTTCTATAGTAGTGCAATTTTGTCTTATCCTGCAGAATTCGCTGAAAGGGATGTTTATTTTCCAATTCATTAGATGGTTACTGCTAAAATGTAGGGAATTATTGCAGTCTACTTGTTTGACGTATGTTGATGTACATATGTTGCCCTCTAGATCCCAGGAGGCCCATTTATCAAGCTCCGGATGGAGCTTGAGGGCCCATGTTTCTGGCGAGTCTTCAGACTCACCAGAAACACAAGTTATGGAACAGCGGTCTAAAGACCACTGCTCTATAACCCTGTCCACCTCCTCTGATGGGGGCGGCATTGCACCAACAGCTCTTGTGAGCTGCTGGTTCAATGCTGAATACGGAGAGCGCATTGCTTTCCGCATTCAGCTATGTCTGTCAGACCTGATCCACACTGTCAGATCAGGTCCGACAGACATTTGGTAAATTGGCCTCCAGGTCAGATCAACATCTAAGAACTCATTTGCTGATTCTTGTATGTTAGATGTGAAGCCTATACCTATATTGTTGGCGTTTAGAGATGACACAAAACCGGTAGCCTCAGCTGCAGAACCCTCAAAGATGAAAATGAGATCATCTATATAACGGCCATAGAACACCAGATTGCCCCTCCATTTCGAGTTGTAAATGTAAAGTTCTTCAAAATGCCCCATGAAAAGGTTTGCCAAACTGGTGGCAAACCTTGTGCCCATGGCCGTTCCTTTGATTTGTAAGTAATATTCGTCAAGAAACTGAAAATAATTATGCTTTAAGATGTAATCAATTAAAATTATCAGATTGGATATTCTTTTTGTGCATTGGGCATATATAAATCTTCATTCAAATAGACCTTGGTTGTATGTAAACCTATATCATGTGATATATTTGAATACAGGGCTCCCACATCATAAGACAACCACAAGTATTTGTTGTTATGTTTAACATAGGAGAGTTTGTGCAGCAGGTCTTTTGTGTCTTTGATATAAGATGGTAAATTGCATACATATTTTTAAAGATATAAATCAACATACTCAGATAATTTATTGGTTATACTGTTGATTCCTGCAATGATAGGTCTCCCAGGGGGGACCTTATCATCTTTGTGTAGTTTAGGGAGATGATAATAATATGGTATGCTAGGGTGGTCAGGAGTAAGATACTTCTTCTCTTTTTTAGTTAGAATACCCTCAGACAAACCATATTCCAGTAACTTGCCCAATGTTTTAGAAAAATCAAGGGTGGGGTCATGTGGTAATTTTCTATAATATTCAGTATCCCAAAGTATACATTGGGCTTCTTTGATGTAATCTGAATAATTTTAAAGCACAATGCCACCAACCTTGTCAGCCTGATGGATGACCAGATTGTGGTCGTCCATCAGACTGCGCATGGCTTTCGTCTCATTAGGCCAGAATATCTTTTTACCTGGAATGTGGCTAGGGATTAATTCCAGTCTTCCAATACAAGTTGCTGAAACAGATCTATATAAGATACATCTTCCATTGGAGGGTTGAATGTAGATATAGAGGCGAGAGAAGTGTGTAGGAAGTCTTCAAAGAGATCATCTGCTAGTTGGGTAGGTTTACAGTACATAACATTGTGGGATTCTCTTTCTTTCGGTGTATCAACTAATATGGGTGAACCTTCAATTTTTTCTTTTCCTAAGGGCCTTTTGTGCAAAATATTTTTGGAGTGAAAGTTTGCGTGTATATCTATTCAAATTCACAAACAGATTTAACATATATGCGTATAGGGCAGGCAGTAGGATAGACCCCACCTAGAATTCTTACTTCATCATCTGTAAGGATGTGCGAGGATAGATTGAAAACACCACTTTTTAGTTTTTGTAATTTTTCTTTTTTGTGGGTTTTCCCTCTACCTTGCCTTCCCCGTTTGGGAAGGGTCTCTTTTTTTGATTGGATATTTGTTGGGTTGGTCTCCTCCATAAAGGGGCTAGATGAGGGGAATCAAAAAAAAACCTGTTAGAGGTTGATGGTACATCTACTGGAACAAATCTCTCTCTATTCAAACCATTGGGCTCATCATTATTGACTGAATTGAATACCTGAAATCTATTCTGAACTGGAATATAATTAGGATTATCATAATTCTGATGCTGTTGGGGTCTCCTAAAGTCTCTATTGAAAAAGTTTCTGGCAGAGAAACGAAACGTACGTAGAGAAGTTCTATTTTAATATTCACTGTCTCAGGGAGGCTACCAGGACTCAGATGTTGTGGGCACCTACTGGGTGATCTGAGAGACATAGATTTGTATGTGTTTTATTATTTTATATATCACAATAAACGTGTTATACTCTTAACACTCGAGTGGTATCCCTTTCATGCTGGATTGTGGATTGCTGTGGGAAAGTGTAACAACCTCTCTGATTGGACAGGCTCTCCAGACGTCACGAAAGGAGGTGATCTGAGGAATAAACTTCATGGTTGTATACAACCAATGCGCATATCATACAGAATGATCCTATGAGTAAAACCCAGGGAAGGGGGCTTTGATTACTGATATATACCAAATGGATTACACTTAGAGCGTGCTGCGCTTCTCTCTCTTCATATTTTTCAGCATTTTTTGTAAACGAGTCTTTGATGGGACTATGCTGAGAAGCTGCAACAGTAAAATAGAATGGATATAGAGGACCTTCACGACTACCTGTTTTTTAACATTACACCTTTAATTAAAGGGACATACTTATGAACATTTGCAAATACTTAAAGTTTACATTATACATAGTTGATAAACATTATTTGCAAATTAGTATTGTATGATGTATATGTGAATACTATTTGCTGGTATTGTATTTGCACTGGGAATCAAGTGGTAGCGCACTATTTGCCTTTTATCTTTTTCTCTATCATTATCATTATATGATTGTTATTATGTGGTTGACGATGCCAAGGGTTAGTATTTTGGCCCCCCTCCACCCTATAGGGTGCTGTATTTGTGGTATGTCCACTGTATGGCCCATTATTCTGATAATTCTTATTACCCTGATAATTATGTTTATGAGTGGGATTCTTTGCATTGTAATAGTCATTACTATAATTGTTATTCTTATTTTTAGTGTGGTTTTGGACCACAGTCCCCTCTTTACCTATTTGCTGTTTGACCCTATTGAATGTATAAACTTCCCCTTTACTATAATCTTCCTCGTCATGCTTTATTTTTTTATTTTTATGAGCTATGATCTCAGATTGGAAATCATCCACTACTTTAATAGTTTGTGTGTTAAATTTAACGTTCTCAGGGTGTTCTTTAAATACTTCCAGCTCTTTTTGGATTGTATCAATTTCCAATCCAATCTCATCCACCAATTTCTGTCTGTGAGATATTAGGAGATCTAATAGATTGAATGAACACTCATCCAAAACGGAGTACCATTTTTCAAGTAGTTCTGGATTGTTTTTAAAACATCATGAATATGGTCTAGCACTCCCCGTCAATTAGAACAATACCTTAGTCCGTAACCCACTAGTCATTTGACACAAACAGGTGACGTAGGAGGGCGGTGTCTTGAGCTCCCATGGGGATTGGTAGCGACTTTCACACTAGCGGTCCAATTAGGTCCTTAGACCAGTGACCTACAAATCATTTATTTTTATACAACATGTCCTTTGGGGATCCACACAAACACAGAAACTATGAGGTTTTCAATATGCGATTAACCATATAAGACGATTGGTTAAACACACTAATGCAGGTACGCAAAGTATATAGATTACATTGTATTCACAACTAACAACAACAGTATTGATTGTTACAATGGAGGGCCAGTATGTTTGCCACTATGTTACTAGAATTATCAGTTTAAATTTATTGTTTTATTAGAATAACTAGTCTAACTTTATCCATATTTTGGGAATGTACTAACATATAGCTGATATAAGTACTAAGTAGATCCAAAAATACACAGGTGTGACAACTTTTTACTAATGAGACAAAGGGTGCTCTGATTGGTCTTTACACTAATTGTAGGTGGAGGATTAATACATACTTTGTTTGGGTAGCGTAGCCCTATATAAGGGTCAAACTTATACCATGTTTTTATGCCTGATGAAACGGTGGATACCGTGAAACGTGTTGCATTGTTTTACTTGTGCACAATTTTAGCATGAGCTGTTTTTAATTATGCTTTTATTGTTTTATTAAACAAGTTTGGAAAGATTCATACAATAGCTCTCATTGCTGTGTGCATATTTTACTACGCTACCTTGGGAGGTTTTGACATAACCTCCCCTGTATCACTCTGGTTGTTTTTCTTGGGAGTGAAGCAGCACCTGAGCCCAGTCATCCATCTGGGGGTAACCGCACCGCTGTATCCAGTACATTGCCCTGGTTCAGCTAGCTGGTCTGCTGCTAAAAACCAGCCCGCCTCTATTGGCACAAGTGGGTGCCTTTACACCATGTGAGTACCCTGTGTTTTCCATGTTCTTATACCCAGCTGGTTATTGATTCACACATACGGCGCCTCTTTCCTTGTCGTTGTAACATTCGTTTAATGTAATAGTATTTCTAATGCTTTCTTTAAATGTAATATTTGATTCAAATTTTTTTAATAATTCGATTTGAATTATGCCATATTGGAATTAAAAAAAATGTAATCTATATATTTGTTATAATATTTCTAATGCTTTATTTAAATGTGATATTCGAATTATGCAATATTCAAAATAGAAACACTCAAATTGATATATTTGTTTCTATTATGTATCAATTTACTAGATTCCCTACCACATGAACCATTAAACTTCTGAATAGTATTTGTTAAATTGAATGTTACATTCGAAATTTCGAATGTGGATATTCGATCTAATTATGAACATTTGAAAACGAAAGTAACATTCAATTACAGATTTTTCATGGATTTGAATTCTTTTTAACATTCAATTTTCCAAAACAAATGTCCACAGGACTATTCATTCTACCAAACGAATTACACTTTTAGCACATTTGCCCATCTCTAGTGAGGATACGCTATTGTAATCTCACAGAAACATTCAGCAACCCTTTTAGCCTGAAAAAGTGCTGGAAAAAACAGCAGCCGATAGACTGTAATTGACTTTGGGGTTGGCAAACTAACGGCTAGATTTAGAGTTTTGTAGGTAAAGACCCGCGTAGCTAACGCTGCTTTTTTTCCCAGCGCACCCTTTAAACAATGCTGGTATTGAAAGTTGTCTGAGGGGCTGCGTTAGGCTCAGAAAAGGGAGCGTTGAGCCTAATTTAGCTCCTCTTCAACCCTCAATACCAGCGTTGCTTACGGTATCGGTAAGCTGGAAAAACGTGCTCGTGCACGAAATCCCCATAGGAAACAATGGAGCAGTTTGGGCTGAAAAAAACCTAACACCTGCAAAAAAGCAGCGTTCAGTTCCTAACGCAGCCCCATTGTTTCCTATGGGGAAACACTCTCTAAGTCTGCACCTAACACCCTAACATGAACCCCGAGTCTAAACACCCCTAACCTTACACTTATCAACCCCTAATCTGCCGCTCCGTACACCGCTGCAACCTACATTATCCCTATGAACCCCTAATCTGCTGCCCCTAACATCGCCAACACCTATATTATATTTATTAACCCCTAATCTGCCCCCCCAATGTCGCTGCCACCTTTCCTACGCTTATTAACCCCTAATCTGCCGACCGGACCTCGCCGCCACTATAATAAATGTATTAACCCCTAAACTGCCGCACTCCCGCCTCGCAAACACTAGAATAAATATTAACCCCTAATCTGCCCTCCCTAACATCGCCGCCACCTACCTACAATTATTAACCCCTAATCTCCCGCCCGCACCTTCGCCGCTACTATAATACAATTATTAACCCCTAAACCTAACTCTAACCCTAACACCCCCCTAACATAAATATAATTTAAAATAGACGAAATAATATTCCTAAAATTACATAAAATAATCCTATTTAAAACTAAATACTTACCTAGAAAATAAACCCTAATATAGCTACAATATAATTAATAATTACATTGTAGCTATTTTAGGATTTATATTTATTTTACAGGCAACTTTGTATTTATTTTAACTAGGTACAATAGCTATTAAATAGTTAATAACTATTTAATAGCTACCTAGTTAAAATAAGTACAAAATTACCTGTAAAATAAATCCTAACCTAAGTTACAAATACACCTAACACTACACTATCATTAAATTAATTAAATAAATTACCTACAATTAACTAACTTAAAATACAATAAAATAAACTATTCTATAATAAAAAAACAAACACTAAATTACAAAAAATAAAAAAGAATTACAAGAAGTTTAAACTAATTACACCTAATCTAAGCCCCCTAATAAAATAAAAAATCCCCCCAAAATAAAAAAATGCCCTACCCTATTCTAAACTACCAAAGTAATCAGCTCTTTTACCAGCCCTTAAAAGGGCTTTTTGCGGGGCATTGCCCCAAAGTAATCAGCTCTTTTACCTGAAAATAAAAATACAATACCCCCCCCCCAACATTACAACCCACCACCCACATACCCCTACTCTAACCCACCCAAACCCCCCTTAAAAAAACCTATCGCTAACCCCCTGAAGATCATCCTACCTTGAGTCGTCTTCACCCAACCGAGCCGAATTCTTCATCCAAGGTGCGCAGAGGTGGTCCTTCAAGCGGGGCAAGAAGAGGTCCTCCATCCGGTAGAATTGTTCATTCAGGTGGCTTCAGCCAATCAGCCAATCAGATTGAAGTTCAATCCGATTGGCTGATCCAATCAGCCAATCGTATTGAGCTCGCGTTCTATTGGCTGTTCCGATCGGCCAATAGAATGCGAGCTCAATACGATTGGCTGATTGGATCAGCCAATCGGATTGAACTTCAATCTGATTGGCTGATTGCATCAGCCAATCAGATTTTTTCTACCTTAATTCCGATTGGCTGATAGAATCCTATCAGCCAATCGGAATTGAAGGGACGACATCTTGGAACCTTCATTCGGCGGGAAGTCGTCGGTTGAAGAGGATGGCTCCGCGTCGGCTCCTTTGAAGATGGCTCCGCTCCGGATGGATGGAGATTGAAAACGCTGCCTGGATGAACACTTCTACTGGATGGAGGACCTCTTCTTGCCCCGCTTGGATGAAGACTTCTACCGGATTAAGGACCTCCTCTGCACACCTTGGATGAAGAATTCGGCTCGGCTGGGTGAAGACGACTCAAGGTAGGATGATCTTCAGGGGTTAGGGATAGTTTTTTTAAGGGGGGTTTGGGTGGGTTAGAGTAAGGGTATGTGGGTGGTGGGTTGTAATGTTGGGGGGGTATTGTATTTTTATTTTCAGGTAAAAGAGCTGATTACTTTGGGGCAATGCCCCGCAAAAAACCCTTTTAAGGGCTGGTAAAAGAGCTGATTACTTTGGTAGTTTAGAATAGGGTAGGACATTTTTTTATTTTGGGGGGATTTTTTATTTTATTAGCGGGCTTAGATTAGGTGTAATTAGTTTAAGTTTCTTGTAATTCTTTTTTATTTTTTGTAATTTAGTGTTTGTCTTTTTTTGTATTATAGAATAGTTTATTTTATTGTATTTTAAGTTAGCTAATTGTAGATAATTTATTTAATTAATTTAATGATAGTGTAGTGTTAGGTGTATTTGTAACTTAGGTTAGGATTTATTTTACAGGTAATTTTGTACTTATTTTAACTAGGTAGCTATTAAATAGTTATTAACTATTTAATAGCTATTGTACCTAGTTAAAATAAATACAAAGTTGCCTGTAAAATAAATATAAATTCTAAAATAGCTACAATGTAATTATTAATTATATTGTAGATATATTAGGGTTTATTTTCTAGGTAAGTATTTAGTTTTAAATAGGATTATTTTATTTCATTTTAGGAATATTATTTTGTTTATTTTAAATTATGTTTATGTTAGGGGGGTGTTAGGGTTAGGGTTAGAGTTAGGTTTAGGGGTAAATCATTTTATTATAGTAGCGGCGACGGTGCGGGCGGGAGATTAGGGGTTAATAATTGTAGGTAGGTGGCGGCGATGTTAGGGAGGGCAGATTAGGGGTTAATAATATTTATTCTAGTGTTTGCGAGACGGAAGTGCGGGGGTTTAGGGGTTAATACATTTATTATAGTGGTGGCGAAGTCCGGTCGGCGGATTAGGGATTAATAAGTGTAGGTAAGGTGGCGGCGACATTGGGGGGGCAGATTAGGGGTTAATAAATATAATATAGGGGTCCGCAATGTTAGGGGCAGCAGATTAGGGGTTCATAGGGATAATGTAGGTGGCGGCGGTGTCTGGTCCGCAGATTAGGGGTTAAAATTTTTTATTAGAGTGGCAGCGATGTGGGGGGGCCTCGGTTTAGGGGTACATAGTTAGTTTATGGGTGTTAGTGTACTTTGTAGCACAGTAGTTAAGAGCTTTATATTCCGGCGTTAGCCCATAAAGCTCTTAACTACTGACTTTTTTTTGCGACTGGAGTCTTGTCGCTAGAGTCTCTACCGCTCACTTCTTCCAAGACTCCAAATACCAGCGTTAGGCAGATCCCATTGAAAAGATAGGATACGCAATTGGCGTAAGGGGATCTGCGGTAGCCTGGAGACACGGTGAGGAAGTGAGCGCTAGACCCTTTCCTGGCTGACTCTAAATACCAGCGGCCAAAAAAGCGTTAGGACCCCTTAGCGCTGCTTTTGACGGCTAACGTAGAACTCTACATCTAGCCGTAAGATTGCTTTATATGGCTATAGAATATGCACAAACTGCAAATTTAATACCAAAACTAAATTCCTGCCAATATTACTCACCTGCACAATGTAGAAACCTGCTGCTCATTTGTTTCTAGGGGATAAAATTATTATTTTATAATGCTCTATGCAGTTGGTAAAAAGTAAACTTTTAACGGGGTATTCTGGTGTATTAATAAACAATTTATTTTACTAGAGAATTTGATTTTTAAACAAATTATGTTATTTTAGTACGTGTTTAAATCTTCAAAAGGGTTAAACATGTAGTCAAAGATACGCTTCTGTTCTGCTCCAGATGAGGATATGGGCAGTGATTGGCGCATACCCATGTATGCCTGTTGCTCATTTGCTCAACCACTGTATCCTTGCTAGAGTGGCACAGGAGCACAACTTTGGCCATATATTTAATGGAACAGTAAACACCTTGTAATTACCAGACAATGTTGTTGTCTTTCTGTAGAATAATATATCAATTAATTGTTAACATTTTTAAAACTGATTAATATATTGTCTGCTGAAATTGTTTTCCAATTACCTTATTTGGAGGAGTAACTCTCGACTTGAGTCTGCAGACAAAATAATGTTAGTATAAAGTGCTTTGCATTGCAGTTGTTTTTAGCTAAATCAAATTAGGGAAAGATATGCAGCAGTATTAGCCTTAAAAAAATAGGGTGTGTTTCAAGTTGTGAGAATTAAAAAATCCACAATTTCCAGAGATAAATTACATGAAAAGGGGGGAAAATAAATAATGAAAGTATATTGCAAAGTTGTTTATTTTGCCTTTTATATAAAAATCTAAATTTTTGCAGACTGAACACATAGTAAAAGGATTTATTAAAAATAAAATGTAATAATAAACTAGATAACCCATTTAACATAGAAAAGTCACAGAAACAAAATAGACTCTGCTTCCTGTGAAAGGAGCAGGAGGTATGGGCTATAAAACCCGCTGTGTAAAGTGACAGTGCGCTACTTAAAGGGATAGTGTATTGGAAAACTTGTTTTCACTTAATGTGTTTCCAGTGACTTTTAAAACCATTTGCGCAGTATAAAATTATGGTAAATTGTTATGTTTATTTAATAGCTGTTTTTTTTCTCTTTGAAACCACAATCAATTAAAATGGGATGAACTTGCAGGGATTAACAGATCTAATTATCTAAGGCCTAGATTTGGAGTTTGGCGTTAGCCGTGAAAACCAGCGTTAGAGGCTCCTAACGCTGGTTTTAGGCTAACTCCGGTATTTGGAGTCACTCAAAATAGGGTCTAACGCTCACTTTTCAGCCGCGACCATACCGCAGATCCCCTTACGTCAATTGCGTATCCTATCTTTTCAATGGGATCTTTCTAACTCCGGTATTTAGAGTTGTGTCTGAAGTGAGCGTTAGACATCTAACGACAAAACTCCAGCCGCAGGAAAAAAGTCAGTAGTTAAGAGCTTTCTGGGCTAACGCCGGTTCATAAAGCTCTTAACTACTGTACTCTAAAGTACACTAACACCCATAAACTACTTATGTACCCCTAAACCGAGGCCCCCCCACATCGCCGCCACTCGTTTAAATTTTTTTAACCCCTAATCTGCCGACCGCCACCTTCGTTATACTTATGTACCCCTAATCTGCTGCCCCTAACACCGCCGACCCCTGTATTATATTTATTAACCCCTAATCTGCCCCCCACAACGTCGCCGCCAGCTACCTACAATAATTAACCCCTAATCTGCCAACCGCAAAGCGCCGCCACCTACATTATAGCTATGTACCCCTAATCTGCTGCCCCTAACACCGCCGACCCCTATATTATATTTATCAACCCCCCACAACGTCGCCTCCACCTGCCTACACTTATTAACCCCTAATCTGCCAAGCGGACCGCACCGCTACTATAATAAAGTTATTAACCCCTAATCCGCCTCACTAACCCTATAATAAATAGTATTAACCCCTAATCTGCCCTCCCTAACATCGCCAACACCTAACTTCAATTATTAACCCCTAATCTGCCGACCGGAGCTCACCGCTATTCTAATAAATGTATTAACCCCTAAAGCTAAGTCTAACCCTAACACTAACACCCCCCTAAATTAAATATAATTTTAATCTAACGAAATTAATTAACTCTTATTAAATAAATTATTCCTATTTAAAGCTAAATACTTACCTGTAAAATAAACCCTAATATAGCTACAATATAACGAATAATTACATTGTAGCTATTTTAGGATTAATATTTATTTTACAGGCAACTTTGTAATTATTTTAACCAGGTACAATAGCTATTTAATAGTTAAGAACTATTTAATAGCTAAGATAGTTAAAATAATTACAAATTTACCTGTAAAATAAATCCTAACCTAAGTTACAATTAAACCTAACACTACACTATCAATAAATTAATTAAATAAAATACCTATAATTATCTACAATTAAACCTACCACTACACTATCAATAAATAAATTAAATACAATACCTACAAATAACTACAATGAAATAAACTATCTAAAGTACAAAAAATAAAAAAGAACTAAGTTACAAAAAATAAAAAAATATTTACAAACATAAGAAAAATATTACAACAATTTTAAACTAATTACACCTACTCTAAGCCCCCTAATAAAATAACAAAGACCCCCAAAATAACAAAATGCCCTACCCTATTCTAAATTACTACATTTCAAAGCTCTTTTACCTTACCAGCCCTGAACAGGGCCCTTTGCGGGGCATGCCCCAAGAAATTCAGCTCTTTTGCCTGTAAAAAAAACATACAATACCCCCCCAACATTACAACGCACCACCCACATACCCCTAATCTAACCCAAACCCCCCTTAAATAAACCTAACACTAAGCCCCTGAAGATCTTCCTACCTTGTCTTCACCCTACCAGGTTTACCGATCCGTCCTGAAGAGCTCCTTCGATGTCTTGATGCAAGCCCAATCAGCCAATTAGATTGAGCTCGCATTCTATTGGCTGATCGGTACAGCCAATAGATTGCAAGCTCAATCTGATTGGCTGATCGAATCAGCCAATCAGATTGAACTTGATTCTGATTGGCTGATTCCATCAGCCAATCAGAATATTCCTACCTTAATTCCGATTGGCTGATAGAATCCTATCAGCCAATCGGAATTCGAGGGTCGCCATCTTGGATGACGTCCCTTAAAGGAACCGTCATTCGGCTAGTAGGCGTCGGGAGAAGAGGATGTTCCGCGTCGGAGGTCTGCAAGATGGATCCGGAAGAAAGAAGAAGATGCCGTTGATAGAAGACTTCATCCGGATCATGGACCTCTTCAGCTCCCGCTTGGATGAAGACTTCAGCCGGATCATGGACCTCTTCAGCCCCCCGCTTGGGCTTGGATCAGGACATCGGAGGAGCTCTTCAGGACGGATCGGTGAACCTGGTAGGGTGAAGACAAGGTAGGAAGATCTTCAGGGGCTTAGTGTTAGGTTTATTTAAGGGGGGTTTGGGTTAGATTAGGGTTATGTGGGTGGTGGGTTGTAATGTTGGGGGGGGGTATTGTATGTTTTTTTTTACAGGCAAAAGAGCTGAATTTCTTGGGGCATGCCCCGCAAAGGGCCCTGTTCAGGGCTGGTAAGGTAAAAGAGCTTTGAAATGTAGTAATTTAGAATAGGGTAGGGCATTTTGTTATTTTGGGGGTCTTTGTTATTTTATTAGGGGGCTTAGAGTAGGTGTAATTAGTTTAAAATTGTTGTAATATTTTTCTTATGTTTGTAAATATTTTTTTATTTTTTGTAACTTAGTTCTTTTTTATTTTTTGTACTTTAGATAGTTTATTTCATTGTAGTTATTTGTAGGTATTGTATTTAATTTATTTATTGATAGTGTAGTGGTAGGTTTAAGTGTAGATAATTATAGGTATTTTATTTAATTAATTTATTGATAGTGTAGTGTTAGGTTTAATTGTAACTTAGGTTAGGATTTATTTTACAGGTAATTTTGTTATTATTTTAACTAGGTAACTATTAAATAGTTCTTAACTATTTAATAGCTATTGTACCTGGTTAAAATAATTACAAAGTTGCCTGTAAAATAAATATTAATCCTAAAATAGCTACAATGTAATTATAATTTATATTGTAGCTATATTAGGATTTATTTTACAGGTAAGTATTTAGCTTTAAATAGGAATAATTTATTTAATAAGAGTTAATTAATTTCGTTAGATTTAAATTATATTTAACTTAGGGGGGTGTTAGTGTTAGGGTTAGACTTAGCTTTAGGGGTTAATACATTTATTATAGTAGCGGTGAGCTCCGGTCAGCAGATTAGGGGTTAATGTTTGAAGTTAGGTGTCGGCGATGTTAGGGAGGGCAGATTAGGGGTTAATACTATTTATTATAGGGTTAGTGATGCGGATTAGGGGTTAATAACTTTATTATAGTAGCGCTCAGGTCCGCTCGGCAGATTAGGGGTTAATAAGTGTAGGCAGGTGGAGGCGACGTTGAGGGGGGCAGATTAGGGGTTAATAAATATAATATAGGGGTCGGTGGTGTAAGGGGCAGCAAATTAGGGGTACATAAGGATAATGTAAGTAGCGGCGGTTTACGGAACGGCAGATTAGGGGTTAAAAATAATATGCAGGGGTCAGCGATAGCGGGGGAGGCAGATTAGGGGTTAATAAGTGTAAGGCTAGGGGTGTTTAGACTCGGGGTACATGTTAGGGTGTTAGGTGCAGACGTAGGAAGTGTTTCCCCATAGCAAACAATGGGGCTGCGTTAGGAGCTGAACGCGGCTTTTTTGCAGGTGTTAGGTTTTTGTTCAGCTCAAACAGCCCCATTGTTTCCTATGGGGGAATCGTGCACGAGCACGTTTTTGAGGCTGGCCGCTTGCGTAAGCAACTCTGGTATCGAGAGTTGAAGCTGCGTTAAAAATGCTCTACGCTCCTTTTTTGGAGCCTAACGCAGCCTTTTTGTGGACTCTCAATACCAGAGTTATTTTTATGGTGCGGCCAGAAAAAAGCTGGTGTTAGCTACGCGGGTCGTTACCGACAAAACTCTAAATCTAGGCCTTATTATTTTATACAAACAAAAGTTTCCTTATCTTGTTATTTCTGAGTTAAAAATTAAGCATTGGAATTGACAGCTTTTTAAATATTGTTTTTGTAGAGAGGTTCTCACTACCTCACAAATAATAAGATTTTTTTTGCAATTTGGCTGCAATATTGAAGTAAAGCCATTCAGTTCTGTAGAAAACTTATTCTGATTTTCTCTTACAATCACACTATACAAAATGTGTGTTTAAAATAGAACACCTTTGTAACGTTGAAAAAAACGCACTTTGTTAAAACAAAAAAGTTGTGGCTACGGTCTTCTATGGGATATTAAAGAAATATGAAACACACATTTTTTCTTTTATGATTCAGATAGAGCAGGGGTGGGCAGACTTTTGTAAGGCAAGGGCTACCTTAAATTTTATTCCAAGTGACATGGTCACCTAACTAAAAAAACTTGTAAGTAAGTTATACAGTATATATGTAATGCTACACCCCTGAGGCACGATATGAGTCCTGCGTGCTCATAGGCCACATGTTTAGCAGTCTACATAAGTAAGAGATAGATTTCTCACACATCTACGATGGCAAACTCTTTCTTTTACTATGCAGACTTTGAAAATCCAGGCGGTCACCTCAAAATTCACTTGCGGTCCACTGGTAGACCGCGATCTACCTCTTGCCTACCCCTGAGATAGAGCATGCAATGTTAAGCAACTTTCTCATTTACTCCTATTATCAATTTTTCTTCATTCTCTCTGAATCTTTATTTGAAAAGCAGGAATGTAAGCTTATTTACTAGGTATGCATTCGCCATTGTTAATAAAGAACAACAAAAAAATAAAATAAACAAATTTAAAGTGATGGTAAACTCTCCCCTTTTTAATATCAGATCCGGAATGTTAGTGATATTTTAGATGGAGTTTCATTTATCAGTTGTAACAAAGATGCGCTATAACTTACTTTTTAATATAGATATGAAATCCAATCAGCGCTCTAGCTAATGCAAAAGTGCCATATGGGGAGAGCGCTGAATGGACAACAATTCATACGTTAGCTCATAGAAAAATTTACTTTTGAAGTGGGCGGCAGAGCGTGTGGTATTTGAATTTCATATCTATATTAAAAGTAAGTTATAGTGCATATTTGTTATCTGATGAATGAAACTCCACCTATAATATCACTCACATTCCGGATCTGATTTTAAAAAGGGGAGAGTTTACCATCACTTTAAAATGAAGGTAAAGTTATTATTATTATTATTATTCTTTATTTATAAAGCGCCAACAGATTCCGCAGCGCTGCCCATGGGTACAAGGATAACAGTACAGTGGAGAAACAATACGATAAGACACAAAATTTTACAGACAAATACAGGGGGAGTTGAGGGCCCTGTTCCCGTGGGAACTTACAATCTAGATGGGTAGGAGGATTGGAAACAGGAGGTGGGGACTGCAGAGGTGAGAATGATATTAGTGAGGAGATAGAGGGCAACTGTTAGTTAGTTGGTTAGTTTGTTAATAAGTCGGGTGATAAGCTTCCCTGAACAGAAAGGTCTTTAGGGAACGTTTAAAGGAGGAGAGGTTAGGGGCAAGTCTGACATCTCGAGGAAGTGCGTTCCAGAGGGTTGGTGCCGCACGAGAGAAGTCCTGTAGTCTAGAATGAGAGGAGGTGATGGTAGAGGATGCAAGAAGCAGGTCGTTGTTGGATCTTAGGGGACGGGCAGGGGTATATTTGTTGATGAGTGAGGACAGGTAGGGTGGGGCAGCATTGGTGAGGGCTTTGTAGGTCAGGGTGAGAATTTTGAATTTAACTCTGTTGTGAATGGGGAGCCAGTGAAGGGACTCACAGAGAGGCGCAGCAGAAACAGAGCGTCGAGAGAGGTGGATTAGTCTGGCGGATGCATTTAGGACGGATTGGAGGGGAGAGAGGCGGGAGAGAGGGAGGCCAGTTAGTAAGTTGATGTCTATCTCAAATATTAATCTTAGATCAAAATTAATATGACTTTCATTCATGATTTATTTTAAAAATGATTGGATAAAAAGTTATAGCCGTTTTAACTCACTGTTTTCAACTCTGCAAAATCAACCTGTGTTTTTTTTTTTGTTTTTTTTTCTCTTGATCACGTTTTTCTAGCAGCCACTTGAAATTCTGGCTGTTAGGCGGCCGTCACTTCATGTCATCTGCCGACTTGATGATATGCGCATGCGCTACTCTTTATTTATTCATTTCTGAGTACATGTGCGCTCCTGTTTCGAGCATGCGTGCTCCTTTTAGATGCGAGAGTGAGTTCAACTTCTTACGGCCGCCTCTAATACGGACAACACACT
This sequence comes from Bombina bombina, assembly GCF_027579735.1. NCBI lineage: Eukaryota > Metazoa > Chordata > Amphibia > Anura > Bombinatoridae > Bombina > Bombina bombina. The sequence continues at coordinate 720,895,168 of NC_069504.1, forward strand.
ATGTTGTGAGTGCGTACTCCTTTTAGATGTGAGAGAGAGTTCAACTTCTTACAGCCGCGGCCGCCTCTAATACGAACACACTTATTTAGAAGCTGCAACTGATGTGAGAGAGAGTTCAACTTCTTACAGCCGTGGCCGCCTCTAATACGAACACACTTATTTAGAAGCTGCAACTTCTGGTGGCCCTAATGTTGAGTGGTGCAGCGTTCCGAAATGTGTACTAATTGTATGTTTATGTGAACAACTCGCCCCTTATATGACGGTGTTATGGGTAATATTTATTATAAAGAGTTTGCACAATGTGTAGAATCAGCAAATCGCCGATTGACGCATGCGCAGTTTCACTGAGCCTCGTGAATGCGCTTATATAGACGTATATCTATACGTCAGACAAGGAATCAGGAAATAGTAGTTGGGAGGAGTCAGGCATCATAACGGTGGCTGTTTTATATATTGATAAAAAAGCTATAAAAGAAAATATTTTAAAAAAAAACAACGATTAACTTATGTTAGCAGTAAATAATGCATTTATGTCTTGAAACGGAAGAAACTTTACCTTCACTTTAAGTTTGTTTATTTATTTTTTGTTCTTTATTAATTGGTGACTGCATAACTAGTAAATATATAGGCTTTCCATGGGATTAACCTGCATCTTAATTGAGAAATAAAACCGGGAGATCCTAAATTTAAAAGGAATATCCTCCATCTTAGGTATATATATATATATATATATATATATATAACAAGAAAAGATCACTGAGGTGAAAAACTCCAGCTGTCAATAGACCAAGTGTTAAAAGTACAAAAGTAACTTTTATTAATATGCAGTAAAACAACATACAAAAAGTTAAAGAGGTGACTATATCACATCCAGAGGAACCACTAACAGCACATATCAAACATCCAACATGTTTTGTGCCATTACAGCACTTCCACAGGGATCCATCTTAGGTATATATATATTAACTTTGGATTCAATATCAAATAGGCTGTACATTTAATAAAGGAACCGCAATGGTTCCGAAAAGTCACACCTTTTAAATATTTTCTAAATTAATATGTTATATTAATGTAATATGTTACATTTTATACTTATGTTCCAGTGAGTGCCTTACTTATGATGGAATGTATGTATAGTATATATATATATATATATATATATATATATATATATATATATATATATATATATATATATATATATATGTATATATATATATATATATATATATATATATATATATATATATATATATATATATATACACACACACACAGAAAATAACATTTTATATATATGTTTGGCCATTTTCTTTGGGGTTAGTATCAGACAAAGTTAAAGCTCAAAAGACAGAGACAGAGAAACAGGTTACTATTGCACCTCTGCCAACAAATTTAACATTAACAATTATTCTGCTAGATCAACAGTAATATCTTGGAAAAAGACATTTACGAGAAAACCATAGCACACAGCACATTACACAGCTAGAATCAGTAAAAACTTCCCTCTGAAGAAAGCACACAGTAGCATCACAGCATGATCTAAACAGCAAGAACAAAGCACACAATCGCTGTACCAGCCTTCCAGTCAGACGTGCCACTACATAATAATATACATAAACTGCAAAGGCAGCAACAGTGCCAGTCTCCCCCTTACATATAAACACTGCCAATGTGCATGACATTAGTTCTTAGAAAAGATGTCAGTTGTGTTGTCATGGAAACAATTGCTATTTTGGATGTAATGCTTGAACAATATTTATACATTTTTGTTCTGTGTTCTGTTTTGTATTATTATTATATATAATTTTATATTGTACAATTGCACACACAATACATTAACATAAAGATACTGAATTTGTGTAAACAGCTGTATATATGAGCAAATCATCTGTTATAAAAATGCATCTACATGCACATACATGCACAGATATACACGCATAAACACACATACATAAACATTTTGCTACACACATAAACATACATACACAAACATTTGCATAAACATGCACACATATATATATATATATATATATATATATATATACACAAACATAAACAGACATACATATGCATACACACACAAACATACACACAAGTATATACATATACACACATATACACATAAACACACATACATATAAATACACACACACATACAAATATATACATACACACACATGTGCACACACACACACACATACATATAGATTTTGCTATACACATATACAAGCATACAAACACACAGTACATAAACACACACGCACACACATATATGCACACACATACACATAAACACACATATATGTATACACACAAAAATACAAACACACAAGTATATATATATATATATATATATATATATACACACACAAATATACACAGACATATACACATAAATACATATACAAATATATAGATACACACACACATGCACACACATATGCACACATATACATATAGATTTTGCTATACACATACACAAGCATACATACACATACATATATGCACACACATACACATAAACACACATATATATGCATACACACAAAAATACAAACACTTAAGTATATATATATACATACACACATATGTATGCACACACATACATATACATACACACACATATATGCACACACATACATATAGATTTTGCTACACACATACACAAAAATACAAACACACAAATATATACATTCACACAAACATACAGATACATAAGCACACACACATATACATTTTGCTACACACATACACATAAACACACAAATACATACATACACACACACACACACACACATAAACACACAAATATATACATACACACATATGCATTTTGCTACACACATACACATAAACACGCAAATATATACATACACACACACACACACATAAACACAGACATATATACATACACACACACACATATACATTTTGCTACACACATACACATAAACACACAAATATATACATACACACACACACATATACATTTTGCTACACTCATACACATAAACACACAAATATATACATACACACACACATATACATTTTGCTACACTCATACACATAAACACACAAATATATACATACACACACACATATACATTTTGCTACACTCATACACATAAACACACAAATATATACATACACACACACACACACATATACATTTTGCTACACTCATACACATAAACACACAAATATATACATACACACACACATATACATTTTGCTACACTCATACACATAAACACACAAATATATACATACACACACATATACATTTTGCTACACTCATACACATAAACACACAAATATATACATACACACACACATATACATTTTGCTACACTCATATACATAAACACACAAATATATACATACACACACACACACACACATATACATTTTGCTACACTCATACACATAAACACACAAATATATACATACACACACACACATACACATTTTGCTACACTCATACACATAAACACACAAATATATACATACACACATACACATATACATTTTGCTACACTCATACACATAAACACACAAATATAGACATACACACACACACATATACATTTTGCTACACACATACACATAAACACACAAATATAGACATACACACACACACATAAACACACAAATATATACATACACACACACACATATACATTTTGCTACACACATACACATAAACACACAAATATATACATACACACACACACACATATACATTTTGCTACACTCATACACATAAACACACAAATATATACATACACACACACACATATACATTTTGCTACACTCATACACATAAACACACAAATATATACATACACACAAACATATACATTTTGCTACACACATACACATAAACACACAAGTATAGACATACACACACACACATAAACACACAAATATATACATACACACACACATATACATTTTGCTACACACATACACATAAACACACAAATATATACATACACACACACACACATATACATTTTGCTACACTCATACACATAAACACACAAATATATACATACACACACACACATATACATTTTGCTACACACATACACATAAACACACAAATATAGACATACACACACACACATAAACACACAAATATATACATACACACACACACATATACATTTTGCTACACACATACACATAAACACACAAATATAGACATACACACACACACATAAACACACAAATATATACATACACACACACATATACATTTTGCTACACACATACACATAAACACACAAATATATACATACACACACACATATACATTTTGCTACACTCATACACATAAACACACAAATATATACATACACACACACATATATATTTTGCTACACTCATACACATAAACACACAAATATATACATACACACACACACATATACATTTTGCTACACTCATACACATAAACACACAAATATATACATACACACACATATACATTTTGCTACACTCATACACATAAACACACAAATATATACATACACACACACACATATACATTTTGCTACACTCATACACATAAACACACAAATATATACATACACACACACATATACATTTTGCTACACTCATACACATAAACACACAAATATATACACACACACACACAAATTATGATATGATATGATTGAGGTAGTGGATACTGACATAAAGGGAGATAGAAATTTAGAGTGAAACAGGAGGAGGGATCTGAGGTGTGAATTGGTAGATAATCGAGAATGTAATAAAAAGATTGGTGAAGTGTAGATAGGAATGAGTGAGACAAAAAGGAGGGACGAGATGAGCCGAGGGAGGAAGAATAAAGAACTACCAGATACAACTGAAGGCAGAGGCAGATAAGGTTGAGCAGTTGGTAGGCAAGTAAAGGGATACAAATATTAACAAGGTAGAAATATATTTGTAGACAGCTTTAATATTAGAATAGAGAGCAAAGTTTAAAATAGAGGGCAACTGAATTTGAAAATCAGGGATACCGAGATAATAGGAGAAAAATAAAAAGAAGCTGTCAGAAGAGGCATTCAAGGAAAAGGGTGAGAAAAGCTGAAGTGCAGAACAAAAAGAAATATAGGGGAAAAAAAACTGTGTGTGTGCAGGAAGATTAATAGGCAGAGAAGAGAAGGCAGAGAGAACAGACAAAGCGGAGATGTAAAGAGAGAGAGACAGAGGGAGGGGGCAGAAGAGAAAAAAATAGGAGAGAGAAGAGTAAAAAACAGAGGGAGAAAGAAAAGAAAGGAAAACCAAGGACGGGAGGGAGAAGAGTGAGGGATTAAGGGTGGAGAGAGAGAATAAAGGGGAGGGAGAGGCAGGGACAAAAAACAGAGACAGGAGGAAGGAGGGAGGGAGCAGGAAAGAGGCGGATGTGGAGGGAGGCAGTAGAAGAGTGCAGGATTAGCCCTGGGGGTCTATGTGGAGGTGTGAGGAGCCCCCCTGTACCCCGCAGCATGCATCTCTTCAGCATGATCTTCCTGCTGCTTATGTTACACGCCAGGATGGCTCAGGTAAGCAAACAGAAACAGGCAGCCCCTTGGCTCTATGGCTGTCCATGTACTGTGGTGCTGATGCTGGCCTGTGCGAGGAGGGGGAGAGGCTGCTGCTGACATTGACAAAAGAGCTGAGCTGGGGAGGGGATGGACAAGGGAGGTAGGTGTGTGTATGTTTGTACACACATATGTGTATACACTGGAGCATAGTGACTGTATCAATATATACATAGAGCTGTGTCTGTGTGAACACTGACATTACTCAATGCAATGGGAATATCATATATATCAAAGCTGTTATTTAGCAAGCACAGATAGATAGATGGATAGATAGATAGATAGATAGATAGATAGATGATAGATAGATAACTGTTAAATATTGCTATTAAATAAAAGTCTGAATCATAATGCCATCTGTACATGATGTAGATTAATGTAAGAATGGTGTCATTGAAATGAATATGTGTAGCACGTTAAGATAATTCTATATAGCAGCAAATTAGAGATGCATTATTTAGTTTTAGTAACTAGTAATTGTAATGTAGTAATTGTTAAGAGATGTGTGCAGTACAACATAATCACTCTTCACACAACACTTCAAGATTATCTCAGTTTATGATCTGTGAAAGTATTGTCGGTGCCGGGCTACAATAATTATTTTGTACATAACTCAAATACTTGATATGCTTATATTTCTTTGCCTCTCGCAGATTTATGTATTAATAGTATTTTTGTTGTTGTATAATGTGTGTCTGCCATACATTCTAGGTATTCTTGATAATGAGCTTTTTAGCATGTTTGCATATTAAGCACAAACATATTCATGATGCATATTGTATAATTGCTAACATATGTAATGATGCATAGAATGTCATTTCTGCAGCACAAAAAGTGATGGTCATCTGAGTACATAGTTAATAAGTGGTGGCCTGACATTCTGCTGGGTATCAGTGATTATACTGATGATAAGTGTAATGCAAGCCGGTGCACAGATCCAAACCTCTTCTTTATTTAACTGATGAAAACCATATGGGTCTATGTGATAATGATGATCCTAATTAAATGTTTATTATTTAATACATGAATGTTTTAAGTATAAAAAATATTTTTTTGTGTTTTGTGATTGACTATAAATCCAGAATACAATGACATATTTGACATTTATAATGTGTGTACACTTATTTTTTTCTACCCAACTGAACATCAGTTAAAGGGTCATAAAACACTAAAGGGTTAAACACTAAGTAAAACTGCAGCTCTGGACCCACAAATTAGTGCTGGTACCGAGAGGAAACCATCGCTGATCCAATCAGCAACGCTAACCTCACAAATTCGAATATGCAACTACAGCTGCTGGTCCAGGGCGGCACTTCTACCGTGTGTTTAACTCCTTTGCAAGGGTTCAACACACAGTAGTGCAAAGTGAATAGACTTCAACTAACATTCTCTAATAAAGTACAGCATGCCATTTTTTTTTACTATAGGCCCTTTAAATCAATTGAATAAACTATAAGTAAAGTATTGGATTCTGTTTTTACAGTGGAAGGCTACATTTAAGGAAAGCAGATAAGTTAAAACCAATGACTTCACAATGAAGTGGTACAGTTTTTGACTATATATCCTTGTCTTCCTCCAAAGTTGTGGTTAAATGCATTGAGAATGTGGATATAAAAATGATTAAGCCCAAATAAGCAGGACATTTTTCTAGTTGTTTCCCTATGCAAATGTTCAGTTGGCTCCGACAATGTGACAGCACTAAAAGCATTTTGAAGGATTGATATGTAACTGGCATCGAAACATATCAGAGCATGTTTGAGTCTAAAAGTGTATTATAACTTAATGCCTTAGTTACAGTTTAATATTTTCCATAAAATGAATTGAGGTTTCATCCTGTTTTCTTAGAGGTTATAGTAACTCTGTGTCTGTGTCTGCCTGTCTGTCTGTCTACATAAAACTTAATGGTTTTCAATTGATGCAGTATATTTTAATATAAGTTTATTTGAATAGAAAAAAAAATAACAACCATGTTTTAGATTTTATTATAAGTTATCAACAGGAGATAGTAACATAGGTTCAAGATTTTATTCCTACACATAATTACCAAGATTGGGCTATCTGCTGGAACCAAAGCAATAAGTGACTCCACCTGGACATTGATTTAGTCACTTACAATAAATGCCTATGTGGTGGTCAAAATCCAGATTAAAATCCTGGAATGATACTTAACATCCATATAAAAAGAAGTTCAAGATTTTGTTTTTTCATACTATTGGGCTAAGTATCCCCTATCTGTGGTCAGTTTGGTCACAATAATTCCTATATTTCAGACAACTGATCTGCTTAATTGTACATGTACATGTATATATATATATATATATATATATATATATATATATATATATATATATATATATATATATATATTTGTGTGTGTGTGTGTGTATGTATGCCCCATTTTATTCTTTATTTTTTTAAAGAAAAGCACAAATAGATTACACTGGTTCATATGAACTGAGCCACCTGAGGGGGTGGGCCTTTATTAAATGGGTGTGGCCAAGCATCCCATCATCTTTAAAATTCACCAGCCCCCAGTGCATGTAGATAAACTCCATTTCTTACTTATCTATTGACATATCTTACTTTCCCAAGAAAATGTCCAGCCTGTTGGTGTATAGAAATTAAAATTAAAGTGTTTGTGTAAAAGCAGCAAAGGGCAAAGATCTTTTCTAGTCTTTGTCCTGGGACACAGTAGTTTCAAGTTACAACCCTACAAGAGTTAAAAATACAGTATATTACAAAAATAACATGCTGTAAATTGTAAACATATATGAGGGTTAATCACATTAGTAAAATCCCAATCAGCATCCTTAATCATTGTAGTTTATGATCATATTGTGGTCGGTGAACCAATGAGGAGTGGCCTTTGCATGTAGCTAACAAGCACTGGCCTCTTATTGTTCAGTTGTTGAAAAATGATATTTTACCTATGGACTTAATGCATTTGCAGGTATTGGTTGTAAAACACATAGTGATCTAAGGTCTGTAATGCAAATATGTTGTAATGAATTAGAGCATAACGTTTGCTTTTGTATGCCCTTTTGGATGACAGTAAAGTCCAGACAGAACATGTAAAAAAGGTTCCAATTTAATTCTGTTATCTAACTCACTTAGTTCCTTTTCTTATCCTTTGTTTAAAAGCATACATAGGTAGGCTCAGGAGCAGCATTGCCCCAGTGGGAGCTAGCTGCTGATTGGTTCACCAGATGTATTCAGCTAGATTCCAGTAGTGTATTGTTGCTTCTTCGAGGATAACAAGGAAATTAAGCAATTTGATAAAATAATTAAATTGAAAAGTTGTTTTGTGTCCCTTTAATTATTTTAAACATTTTATACAACATTCTGCTTCACATTAATGGTTTATAATAACTAAATGCTGGTTTAAAAATATGATTAAAGGGACATAATTCTCATTATGCTAAAAAGCTGACAAGAAAATATCACCTGAGCATCTCTATTTAGATATTTTACCTCAAAATGTTTTCAGCTCACCAGAGTAAGTGCTGTGTAAACAGTTTTACTTCAGCTGCTGTCCAGCTGCAAGTTGAAAAAACAAACAAACAAACAAACAATAGCCAATTAGCATCAGCACTGCTGAGGTAGTGCTTTGCCTTTGCTGTGATCTCATGAGATTTCATAGAACTTACTTACTACTGAATAGGAAAATAACATGACTGTGTCTGCACATGACAGATGCACACTCTCTTGCAAGTCCTGGGACAGGCATCCTGACTGGCTGCTTAAAGTCTCTTTACAGTGGTGTGGAATACTTAGGAAATTTACGGTAAAATATCTTCCTTTTTTACATAGAGATGTTCAGGTGATATTTTCTAGTCAGCTTTTTACAGCTATGCTGCATTACTTTCATATGCTTTACATTTAGGTATCATGTCCCTTTAATAAATGTAAGCTTAAAGTAAGTGACCTTATGGTATGTTCCTGTAGTTGCTATGTACTTGAACTTATATAAGTCGAGGTTAATGCTAGTTCTCACAAGGTCATGGTAATTGCTGTAGGTAAAACCCTTTGTTATTCGCCACATAATCCCTTTTCTCACACTTAACATATGAACAGGGTTGACGGTAAATTGCTTGAGCGTATGACTGATTCATGTGTCTTCAGTGTGAAATTATAGTGGGTTTTTTTTTACAATGTAATTACATTTTTTCCGTCGCAGAGAAACAGCATGAGCTTAGTGAGGCTGAATATTTTACCAGACAACAACAGATTATTTTCTAACAAATATATGTAACTGTATTTCTTTCAGTGACCAAAATAATTCAGATCTTTACATTTTTTCAAGAAGAATGTTTACTACTTATTAAGAGTCTGAATTTTATTATCATATTATCTAAAGAAAATGGATATATATTTTGGGCATAGGATACCCAAACTGAGGAATTTTGTACAATTCAGCCCATAGTGCTTGAAAAAGGAGTGTTTTTCAGGTATTGCAAATTAATCTGTTTTTTTACTGTTACCATTCTTGAAGTGCCACCTCCCAAGTACCACATAAAGAGATGTATCTGTTATATTTGAGATATGGGATAAAGCAACATTTTCACAATGTTTTGGTTTACTAAGAAATGTAAGTACAAAAAAACCCCAGAATTTATGTTTACCTGATAAATTTCTTTCTCCTACGGTGTATCCGGTCCACGGCTTCATCCTTACTTGTGGGATATTCTCAATCCCTACAGGAAGTGGCAAAGAGAGCACACAGCAGAGCTGTCCATATAGCTCCCCTCAGGCTCTGCCCCCCCAGTCGTTCGACCGACGGTTAGGAGAAAAAGGAGAACCATAGGGTGCAGTGGTGACTGTAGTTTACAAAAAATAAATTTAAACCTGACCAAAATGCCAGTGCGGGCCGTGGACAGGATACACCGTAGGAGAAAGAAATTTATCAGGTAAACATAAATTCTGTTTTCTCCTACATTGGTGTATCTGGTCCACGGCTTCATCCTTACTTGTGGGAACCAATACCAAAGCTTTAGGACACGGATGAAGGGAGGGAACAAGTCAGGTAACCTAAACGGAAGGCACCACTGCTTGCAAAACCTTTCTCCCAAAAATAGCCTCCGAAGAAGCAAAGTATCAAATTTTTAAAATTTGGCAAACGTATGCAGTGAAGACCAAGTCGCTGCCTTACAAATCTGTTCAACAGAAGCCTCATTCTTGAAAGCCCATGTGGAAGCCACAGCTCTAGTAGAGTGAGCTGTAATTCGTTCAGGAGGCTGCCTTCCAGCAGTCTCATAAGCCAACCGGACGATGCTTTTCAGCCACATCAAGATTGTGTAACAGACGTTCCTTGTTAGAAACTGGATTAGGACACAGAGAAGGAACAACTATTTCCTGGTTGATATTCTTATTGGAAACCACTTTTGGAAGAAAACCAGGTTTGGTACGTAAAACTACCTTATCTGTATGAAACACCAGATAGGGTGACTTACACTGCAAAGCAGACAATTCAGAAACTCTTCTAGCAGAAGAAATAGCTACTAAAAACAAAACTTTCCAAGATAGTAACTTAATATCTATGGAATGTAGAGGTTCAAACGGAACCCCTTGAAGAACTGAAAGAACTAAATTTAGACTCCATGGAGGAGCCACAGGTCTGTAGACAGGCTTGATTCTGACTAAAGCCTGTACAAACGCCTGAATATCTGGCATGGCTGCCAGACGCTTGTGTAACAAAACAGACAGAGCAGATATCTGTCCCTTTAAAGAACTAGCTGACAGACCTTTCTCCAATCCTTCTTGGAGAAAAGATAGTATCCTTGGAATCCTAATCTTACTCCATGAGTAACCCTTGGATTCGCACCAGCAAAGATATTTCCGCCATATTTTATGGTAAATTTTCCTGGTGACAGGCTTTCTAGCCTGGATCAGAGTATCTATAACTGATTCCGAAAACCCACGCTTAGCTAGAACCAAGCATTCAATCTCCAAGAAGTCAGTTGCAGAGAAACTAGGTTTGGATGTTCGAATGGACCTTGAATTAGAAGGTCCTGCCTCAAAGGCAGCTTCCATGGTGGAACCGATGACATATTCACCAGGTCTGCATACCAAGTCCTGTGTGGCTACGCAGGAGCTATCAGAATTACCGAAGCCTTCTCCTGTTTGATTCTGGCTACTAGCCGGGGGAGAAGTCGAAACGGTGGAAAGACATAAGCTAGATTGAACGACCAAGGCACTACTAAGGCATCTACCAATGTCGCCTTGGGATCCCTGGACCTGGACCCGTAACGTGTAACTTTGGAGTTCTGGCGTGATGCCATCAGATCCAGATCTGGAATGCCCCATAGCTGGGTCAGCTGAGCAAAAACCTCCGGGTGGAGTTCCCACTCCCCCGGATGGAAAGTCTGACGAATTGCTGATAGATGGCAGGAGTGATCCTCTGCCCATTTGATGATCTTGGATACCTCCCTCATCGCCAGAGAACTCTTTGTTCCCCCCGATGATTGATGTACGCTACAGTCGTCATGTTGTCTGACTGAAATCTGATGAATTTGGCCTCCGCTAGTTGAGGCCATGCCTAGAGCACATTGAATATCGCTCTCAATTCCAAAATGTTTATCGGGAGAAGAGATTCTTCCCGAGACCATAGACCCTGAGCCTTCAGGGACTTCCAGACCGCGCCCCAGCCTAAGAGGCTGGCGTCGGTCGTGACAATGATCCACTCCGGTCTTCAGAAACTCATTCCCTGAGACAGGTGATCCTGAGACAACCACCAGAGGAGTGAGTCTCTGGTTTGCTGGTCCATCTGAATCTGGGGAGACAAATCTGCATAATCCTCATTCCATTGTTTGAGCATGCACAGTTGCAATGGTCTTAAATTAATTCGAGCAAAAGGAACCACGTCCATTGCTGCAACCATTAGTCCTATTACCTCCATGCACTGAGCTATGGAGGGTTGAGGAATGGATTGAAGAACTCGACAAGTGTTCAAAAGTTTTAATTTCCTGACCTCTGTCAGAAAGATTTTCATTTCTACCGAGTCTATTATTGTTCCCAGGAAGGGAACCCTTGTGAACGGGGACAGAGAACTTTTTTTCTATGTTCACCTTCTACCCGTGAGACCTTAGAAAGGCTAGAACAATGTCCGTATGAGCCCTTGCTTTGTGAAAGGACGACGCCTGTATTAAAATGTCATCTAGGTAAGGTGCTACTGCAATGCCCCTTGGCCTTAGCACCGCTAGAAGGGACCCTAGCACCTTTGTGAAAATTCTGGGAGCAGTGGCCAATCCGAAGGGAAGAGCCACGAACTGGTAATGCTTGCCCAGAAAGACGAACCTCAGAAACTGATGGTGATCTTTGTGGATAGGAATATGCAGGTACGCATCCTTTAAGTCCACGGTAGTCATATATTGACCCTCCTGGATCATTGGTAAAATTGTCCGAATGGTTTCCATTTTGAATGATGGAACGCTGAGGAATTTGTTTAGGATCTTTAAATCCAGAATTGGCCTGAAAGTTCCTTCCTTTTTGGGAACTACAAACAGGTTTGAGTAAAATCCCAGTCCTTGTTCTGCTGTTGGAACTGGGTTTATCACTCCCATTTTTAAAAGGTCTTCTACGCAATGTAAGAATGCCTGTCTCTTTATCTGGTCTAAAGATAAGCGAGACATGTGGAACCTTCCCCTTGGAGGAAGGTCCTTGAATTCTAGAAGATACCCCTGAGAGACAATTTCTAGTGTAGGGGTCCGGAACATCTCTTGCCCAGACCTGAGCAAAGAGAGAAAGTCTGCCCCCTACTAGATCTGGTCCCGGATCGGGGGCTACCCCTTCATGCTGTCTTGGTAGCAGAAGCAGGCTTTTTGGCCTGTTTACCCTTGTTCCAGCCTTGCAATGGTTTCCATGCTGGTTTGGGCTGGGGTGCGTTACCCTCTTGCCTAGTGGCTGTAGAGGTAGAAGCCGGTCCGTTCCTGAAATTGCGAAAGGAACGAAAATTAGACTTATTTTTAGCTTTGAAAGGTCTATCCTGTGGAAGGGCATGGCCCTTTCCCCCAGTGATATCTGAAATAATTTCTTTCAACTCTGGCCCGAATAGGGTCTTACCCTTGAAAGGAATATTAAGCAATTTTGTTTTGGATGACACATCCGCCGACCACGATTTTAGCCAAAGCGCCCTACGCGCCACTATTGCGAAACCAGAATTTTTCGCCGCTAATTTAGCTAACTGAAAAGCGGCATCTGTAATGAAAGAATTAGCCAACTTCAGGGCGTGAATTCTATCCATGACTTCATCATAAGAAGTCTCCTTCTGAAGCGAGTTTTCTAATTCCTCAAACCAAAAAGCAGCTGCAGTGGTTACAGGAATAATGCAAGAAATTGGTTGAAGAAGAAAACCTTGTTGAACAAAAATTTTCTTAAGTAAACCTTCTAATTTTTTATCCATAGGATCTTTGAAAGCGCAACGGTCTTCTATTGGTATAGTTGTGCGCTTAGCTAGCGTTGAAACTGCCCCCTCTACCTTAGGGACTGTCTGCCACGCGTCCCTTCTGGGGTCAACAATGGGGTACATTTTCTTAAATATAGGAGGGGGAACAAAAGGTACACCTGGCTTCTCCCACTCCTTATTCACTATATCCGCCACCCTCTTAGGTATCGGAAACGCATCAGTGTGTACTGGGACCTCTAAGAATTTATCCATTTTACACAATTTTTCTGGGACCACCAAAGGGTCACAATCATCAAGAGTAGCTAGGACCTCCTTAAGTAGAGCGCGGAGGTGTTCAAGCTTACATTTAAATGCTATGGTATCAGGCTCTGCCTGCTGAGAAACTTTTCCTGTGTCAGAAATTTCTCCCTCAGACAGGCCCTCCCTCACCGCCAAGTCAGATTGATGTGAGGGCACTACAGATAAATCATCCTCTGCTTCTGCTTGCTCATTTTCTGTATTTAAAACTGAGCAATCACGCTTCCTAGGAAAAGCTGGCAGTTTGGATAAAAATGCTGCGAGAGAATTATCCATTACTGCTGCTAACTGTTGCATAGTAATAGCAATTGGCGCGCTAGATGTACTGGGCATCGCTTGTGCGGGCATAGCTGTTGTTGACACAGAAGGAGAGGATAGTGTGCTATCCTCACTACCTTCAGCTAAAGAATCATCTTGGGCTATATCTTTAAGCGTGATTGTATGGTCCTTAAGCTGTTTGGACGCTATGGCACACTTCATACATAAATTTAATGGGGGAACCACCTTGGCCTTTGAACATACAGAACATAGGTTATCTGAAGGGTCAGACATGTTTGACAGACTTAAACAAATCTTCAATGGAATAAAAATTATTTTTGACAAAAACGTTACTGTGTCTTTAAATAATAAAAGTGCACACTTTATTACTAAAACATAAAAAAACCATTAAATAAACATCCGATTTTAATGAAATTTTCACCACAGTGTCTTAATGCTTTGAAATGATTGCACACAAATTTTCAGACCAATTAACCCCTTAATGCCCAAACCTGAGCTAATAACAGCAATTAACCTGTTTAAAACACTACAGTACTATGTCACAGCTTCCACTGTGGCCTTTAACTTCATTAGGGATTATTTTAGTAGGAAATAAGCCTCTCTGGAGTCTTTTCTGATGCCTCTGGACTCCCCACGTGAAGCTGCATGAACTGCCTAAGCAAAACAACTGTGCAATTGAGGCCTGAAAATGAGGCCTCCTCCCTCTTCATTCCAGAGTGGAGGGGCCTTTCTGACTAGAATAGGTGTCCAAATAAGTGCCAGGCACAAAATAAAACCCCAAAAGTGTTTTAAAGTCTGAAAAAACACCTTATTTATAGTGAAAACATGCTAAAAAGCAATCGATTTAGCCCACAATAGTGTCAACCAGCATAGAGCCCTTAATATAAGACATCATTTTATACAGAGTCTGAGAAAAATGGCTTACCTATCCCAGAGGGGATTGCTGACAGTCTTCTAGCATTACTAGGTCTTGTTAGAAAAATGACTGATCATACCTGAAGCAGTTAAGCCTGCAAACTGTTCCCCCCAACTGAAGTTCTCTGGTTTCAACAGTCCTGCGTGGGAACAGCATTGGATTTTAGTTACTGGTGCTAAAATCATATTCCTCTCGGCAGAAATCTTCATCACTTTCTGCTGCAGAGTAAATAGTACAAGCCGGCACTATTTTAAAATAATAAACTCTTGATAGAAGAATAAAAAACTACAACTAAACACCACATACTCTTTACCACCCCTGTGGAGATGCTACTAGTTAGAGTGGCAAAGAGAATGACTGGGGGGGCGGAGCCTGAGGGGAGCTATATGGACAGCTCTGCTGTGTGCTCTCTTTGCCACTTCCTGTAGGGATTGAGAATATCCCACAAGTAAGGATGAAGCCGTGGACCGGATACACCAATGTAGGAGAAATAGCAATATTTCCTCAGGTGTGCTTAGACACTTATTATATTATCATTATATTAGCAGCACAGTTTCAAACATAATATATATTAAATCACTAAACAGTGAAACATTACAGGCAGGGCCGCCACTAGAAATTTTGGGGCCCCTGACTTAACCATTGATCAGGGCCCCCCCCCCCCCTCCTTTGACATGTGAAATTTTGACCAAGTGACTAAAACGTATATGCACTTAAGTGTCTATTTAAACTTGGAAATGTTGTTAAGGTAGTAACATACACACACACACACAGGCATACTCATACACTTAAACACACACACATTCACACATAAGGATTCACATATAGACACTCTAGCAGACACGCAAAGAAAGACACTCAGACACAGACACCCAAACAGACACTCAGCACTTGTTTACATTGACCTGACAAGTAATGAGGTAAACTACAGTTTTGTAAAAAAAAAAAGAGGAGATTTTAAAAAAAAAATATGGAGTTCTGATTATCTTTTTGTAAAGGAAGATGCCAACTAAATGATGACAACAGCATGCAGTGGCTGAAAGGAAGGGCCCTGAACTGCCTAAACAATAATTTAAAGGTTAAATGGTGGATTGGTGACTTTCGGAAAGGTCTTGTTAGTCTCAAAGTCTGTAGAAAGATGTGAATAATCAGTAGTAAGGTCCTAAAAAGGAAAAGACAATGGACACACACACACAAACTCAAACTTGCACATACACCCAAAGAAACACTGACAGAGACAGCCTCAGAAAACACACAAAGACAAACACACACACACAGAGACACCCACAGAAAACACACAAATACATACACACACATAGAGACAACCACATAAAACAAAGAAAGACATACATACACACACCCTCACTGAGACATCCACAGAAAACACACAAATACATACACACGCCCTCACAGAGACACCCACAGAAAACACACACCCTCACAGAGACATCCACAGAAAACACAGACATACACACCCACCCTCACAGAGGCATCCACAGAAAACATAGAAATACACACCCACGCTCACAGAGGTATCCAGAGAAAATACACAAAGACAAACATACACACACCCTCACAGAGCCACCCATAGAAAAAGCTAAAAGACATATGCACACACCCCCACAGACATCCACAGAAAATGCACAAAGACATACACACCCACCCTCACAGAGAGACCCACAGAAAAAAAATACATACACACTCATAGAGACACAAACCAAAGCACAAAGACATAAACACAGACACCCACAGAAATACTCACAGGAGGAAACATTTATGCAGCTTGCATCCCCTAAATCAATGATAAAAAAAAATTGCAGCAATTAAGATCACTTTTTAAAGAATAATTTTTGTAAATATGCAAACAAAAATAATTCTGTGAATTCAAAATTGTACATTAATGATCTGGGTAGATGGCTAGATGAAGAAAAGTACTTTTAAAAGGTTGACATATGTTTGTTTTTCCCCATTTTCCCCAACCAAGAGCACCACTTCAAATATAGTGTACAAATGTTCCCATCTGTCAGCTGTACTTATGGATTTTGAAAATGCTGTACTCTATATGGTCTTGGTGGAACCATAAGCTGTGCTACTCATACCATTAGATCTGGTTAAATGCAGGATTTAAGCTTGTTGGTATGTATTTCAAAATTAAGTCAACTGTAGTGTAAACTGAACAGTTTTAAGTTAACCTGTCTCATTTCAAACACTGAGCAATCTTAGTATGAGAGTATAACATTTTATGCAGATGTAAAAATCTTAGATAAAATGCCTCCTTGCATCTGGAAAGTCCTTGCATAAAGGGGCAGTAAACTGGAATGTTATATATATATATATATATATATATATATATATATATATATATATATATATATATATGGAAAAACAAGATGTAGAGAAGCGCACAAGAAAGGCACCCCTAGTGAAGCCTGTTGTGTATAGGTATATTCAGCAATTCAAGTAAAATCAAACCACTCACATGATTCAACCTCAATTTGTATGAGGTATCAGTAAGACGCTTATTATAGCTGGTCCCTCCTTCTGCTCTCTTTTTCTGGATACTGCGACTCATTTGTTAAATAAATAAATAAATAAATATATATATATATATATATATATATATATATATATATATATATATATATATATATATATATATATATATATTTAAAAATAAAAAAATGCATATCTGCCAAAAGGGCACCTACCATTTGTGTAAAAGGGCACCTACCATTTGTGTATTGAGGAGGAAACATTTCTGCATGATTTTAAATATAGAATTTCTACAGCATTGTGAAATAATCATAAATACACTGCTGCTAAAAAAAATTGTTTTTATGGACCACTGGCCCCACCATACAACTACTACCACACTAAAGTAACAATCCGAAATTGCACAAAGAAATAAAAAACATTTGCTAAATAAGTCCTACCTACTCTGCAAATGAAAGTGATCTGCTTTCTGACTCAGGCCCACACTGTACAAACAAAGTGCCAAGTCTGTCTCACACTGTGCATAGTGGTTTAGTGCACACTCAGAATCCTCTCAAATGCTAATACTTTACTCCTTGTAATAACATTTCCCATGCTCAATTAGCACTCTGCTGTACTACCCACTGGTGGCTGCCAAAATGTAAAATATATATATATTTTTTAGTTTTTGCCTCATGGGGCCCCCCTGGCCCATTGGGCTCCTGGCAGGAGTCACCCCTGTCACCCCCTGATGGCGGCTCTGATTACAGGGACAGTCAAGTCAAAATTATACTTTCACCACTCAGATAGAGCACACAATGTTAAACAACTTTCCAATTAAATTCCATTATCTAAATGTGCACAATCTTTTTATATGCACACTTTCTGGGGCACCGCCTCGTACTGAGCATGTACAAGATTCACAGGATATACGTATATGCATTTTGTGATTGGCTGATGGCTGTTACATGATGCATTAGGAAGGAAGATGTAACTAACTGGCATATGTCAGTAACAAATCTGCTACCCATTTGAAATACTTTTGCATTGTCTCTTTATTATGAATTTATTGATTATACTATACTACTTTGTTTAGTGGCCTTTAAGCTTTTAAGACTTTTAATATTATATTAAAGGGACATGAAATACAACATTTTTCTTTCATGATTCAAATAGAGCATACAATTTTAAACACTTTCCAATTAAAGTCTATTATCAAATTTGCATCATTATTTTGCTATCCTTTGTTAAAGGAACCACAATGCACTAATGGGAGCTAATGAACAGATCCAGTGAGCAGGGCTGCCTTTTGGGCAGGGTGAGAGGGGAGCCCACCCAGGGCCCCACTCTTTGCGGTGCACTACAATGTCAGCGGTAAGGTTCTGAAATGGTGCAATGTATATGTTGAATAGATTATGAGAAGTGTTTATGGTATCAAGGGGTCTAATATTTTGTGTTATTCTTTATATAGGTATCACTTAATGTTGGCACAAGGGTGGGCCATACAAGAGGCAGAGCATACTGGGGAGTGGAATAAAGGCACTGGCTGAGGGGTCCCTTAAATGTATCTTCCCAGGGCCCCACAAATGTTAAAGTTGACCCTGCTAAGGAATCAATGACAGGATGCATATATGTGCAGCCACCAATCAACAGCTAGCTCCCAATAGTGCATTGGCATCCCGAGCCTACCTAAGTATGCTTTTCAACAATGGATACCAAAACAGCAAAGCAAATTAGGTAATAGAAGTAAATTGGAAAGTTATTTAAAATTGTACACTCTGGGGCCTATCTATCAAGCTCCGTATGGCCCGTGTTTCTGGCAAGCCTTCAGACTCCCCAGAAACACCAGTCTAAAGACCGATGCTCCATAACCTGTTTGCCTGCTCTGAGGAGGAGGACAGACATCGCCGCAATTCAACCCGATCAATGTT
Source organism: Bombina bombina (assembly GCF_027579735.1). Classification (NCBI taxonomy): domain Eukaryota; kingdom Metazoa; phylum Chordata; class Amphibia; order Anura; family Bombinatoridae; genus Bombina; species Bombina bombina. The sequence goes on from NC_069504.1 coordinate 720,915,058, forward strand.
CCTATCCCGGCATTACAGCCACGCCCCATGCTCTTGTGCAACCAACTGTGTGAAAGCAAAGCGTGTCAATTATCCAGACCAGATATGATGCAGATGATTTCACTCCATCACCATTCAGACCAGATATGATGCAGATGATTTCACTCCATCACCATTCAGACCAGATATGATGCAGATGATTTCACTCCATCACCATTCAGACCAGATATGATGCAGATGATTTCACTCCATCACCATTCAGGCGGTGGAGAGGCTAAGTAGCAGCTGTAACGTTTGGGCCCTAAGGCTGTGTCTTCATAAATTGAGCCCAGTACATCTTCAATGTTCACACATTTTTTATTTAGTTTTTAATAAAAAAATTTGAATACTGCTCATATGACATTTTTAAATGTATACTGGGTTAGTAAGAAAAACGGTGCGAACAAGTGTCTAAAAGAAATACTTTGTTTCTAATATTTATATTCCATAGATACAGAATTATTTCTAGTGCACTATCATAATTATGGATGTTTATTGTCCCTTTACACCATAAACACTGTTGTCACTTTAAGAATTTATAAAAAAGATAAAAAAAAGAGTAGATGCGCGTATTGGGCTCCATTTATTAAGCAGTGGATGCTGCTTCAGAGCCCTATCGTTTCAGGTCTGCCTAAAATGCAGCGGTTGTAGGTGGCGGACTGAAATCATCGGTGATCGGGATGATTGACGGCCCCTGCATTGACGGCCTCTGCTAGCGGCCGATTAGTCGCCGTTGAGCAGAGTCAGCATTGCACAAGCATTTCAACAGAAATTCTTGTGCAATGTTAAAGGGGCAGTCTACACCAGAATTTTTATTGTTTTAAAAGATGGATAATCCCTTTATTACCCATTCCCCAGTTTTGCATAACCAACACAGTTATAATAATATACTTTTAACCTCTGTGATTATCTTGTATCTAAGCCTCTGCAAACTGCCCCTTTGTTTCAGTTCTTTTGACAGACTTGCAGTCTAGCCAATCAGTGCCTGCTCCCAGATAACTTCACATGCACGAGCACAGTGTTATCTATATGAAATATGTGAACTCACACCCTCTAGTGGTGAAAAACTGTTAAAATGCATTCTGAAAAGAGGTGGCCTTCAATGTCTAAGAAATTAGCATATGAACCTCCTAGGTTAAGCTTTCAACTAAGAATACCAAGAGAACAAAGCAAAATTGGTGATAAAAGTAAATTGAAAAAATGTTTAAAATGACATGCTCTATCTGAATCATGAAAGTTTATTTTGGCCTAGACTGTCCCTTTAAATGCCGACAGCGTAGGTCGAGTAGACACGATTCGCTACAGCTTGTTATGTCCGCTCAACCTTTGTTAAATGTACCCGGTCATTTTAAGACTTGTATTGTAACTAACAATACTCTTAAATGACAAGTTTGATCAGCATAAAAAACAGCTGCTGAAGAAGAAGCACCAGGATACTTTCTATTAGTCTCACAAACAGTGATTGGCTGTGCTGTGTGCTGCATGAGATTTGGAAAGAAGCTACGGACCATAGGTAGGCTGGGGCAGTGAGTAAAATTGGGTTGTAAAATTTATACTTAGGAGCTCTTTGGGCATTTTCATAATAATGAATAAGCTTTATTTAAAAAGCAGTGTAATAATTGTGAACATTCACTTCCCCCTTTAAATTAGCAGAAAGTAAAAGAAAAATGTTTATTTCCATATTGATCCCAAAGAAAACATTAGCCTCAGTAGGTTGTGATATCTGTCAGAAGAATAAAAAAAAATCTCCATTGTCTTGAAAGCTTATGCAAGCCAGCATGCCTTAAGTCAATAAAAGTCATTGATTACTGGCTAAGGTACATAAAAAATATCTGTCCATATAGAAAACATCTTGTTAACTACCTCAGCCCCTAAAACTGACAGTGTTTCCCTGATGACTTAACCACGTGAAACTATTTTAGTTGATTTGTGAAGTCACTGATGTATCAAATAACGAGATAGGGAACTGGATGGATGGAAAACAGTTCAACACTCTCTGAAAAGTAAACAAATTGTGAGTTTGGAAAAAAAAACAGGAATTTCATGAATCAAATTTGTTTAAAAAAATATCCAGTAACAAATTGGTCAGTGTACCAGTTTGTATTATATTCTTAAAATAATAATAGCTAATATAAGGCAGTGATAAAACTACACGCATTACTTTATAGTAAGACATAATAAGAACACAAGACACATATCTATGGTTGCCATAATTTAGGGACCAGTGAATTTTTATCATGCTATTTGGTAACTTTTTACCTTTCTGGGTTTTAGACAAAGTGATGAATTATTATTATGAGAGGCTTGGTGGCTGGGTGCCAATATCGCTTTGCTTGTCTCTTTTAGGGTCAAGTATGGTGGGAGAAGTATGGTCCTTTGTGCAGCACTAGCCTCTGTGAATATGACCGTTCTGCCCTTCCTCTAGCTAATGCTTTGCTGGGTTAAGAGGAGGTAAAGGTTATGATTTATAGGTAATGTCATGTATGATGCTATTTTGTTATCATGTTCATAAACTAGACAGAGCATGCTCTATCCCTTAGATCAGTGTTTCTCAACCGCGGTCTTCAAGTAAGGTACAAGTACCCCAACAGGCCAAGTTTTCATTATAGCTGAACCACAGCTGAAATAATCAGCTGATCAGTAACCATGGTTAATAGCCTGCTCTCACCCATCAGCTGATTATTTCACCTGTGCACTGGTTCAGCTATAATGAAAACCTGGCCTGTTGGGGTACTTGACGACCGTGGTGGAGAAACAATGCCTTAGATGACCTGGTAACTTCAGAGAGATCTCCAGATGGTAAGGACATTTTTGGGGGATAGCAATATAACTGTCTGACTAGGGGATAAGAATATTTATATTTTTTTCTATTTCTTTTTGTTCAGGATTTTTTTTTTGCTTCCTATCCATTCAATTTCAAATCATTGCAATCATTTTGCCCAAACATGACTTTTATTGAGTGTTTGAATGGAAATAATTGTCATAGTTTTAGTTCTAAAGAACTTTTGTATCAAAGCAAAGAGGATTCATGTAAAGCTTCCCTGAAAATATATTACAATTCTTTAATTGTTAGTAAGTATTAAAGAAAAATGTAAGATACAAGAACATAATTAGTAGCAGCATAATAATATATACAGTATTATTTAAAATTATATTACTTGCTTAACTATTGAAAATATAATTGTAAAATATTAGAGTCAATAAATCAATGGGTTCTGCCATGTTGAATTCTAGGTTTCCTTCCCAGCTGAAGCTAATTAGGGAAAGCTATAAATATGTCACTAGGTTTTGCAGCCAATCACTGTGTGGAATATTGCAGTGTTAAATCTGGGGTATGCAATTCCAACAGGAAGTTGTAAACCCTCTATTTTCAGAATAAAATTACAGGAAAAATGACACATTAATTAATTATTAATTATTATATTGCAAAGTTTATTTTTACTACATAAAATTAAGCATTTAATATTACAATCTAATTTTTTTAAGTCCTTTTAGCATGAAACATTAAAGGGATTATCTGGTCAAAATTTAAATGCACATAGATTAATTAAATCTTTGAATAGAAACATATTTGCAATATACATGTAATGGCTAAAATGTTTCTAGTAAAATATATCACTGTTTGAGTGCTAGCATTTTTCTCTGCACGTGCAGAGTATAGCTAGATATTCTCTGTATAAAAGCATTTTAAATGCTGGAGCTGCTCAAAGCACCAGTGAGGCTTGTAATCATGTCAGCAATTAACAAAATGTGTCATTACCAGAAATTAACTGAAATGCATTCATTTTGATTCCAATTTTGGCTGGAATGTCCCTTTAAATGTATTTTTAAAAGAGAACATTCCAAACTGTTTCAATCCTTAACCCCTTAATGACCACAGCACTTTTCCATTTTCTGTCCGTTTGGGACCAAGGCTATTTTTACATTTTTGCAGTGTTTGTGTTTAGCTGTAATTCTCTTCTTACTCAATTACTGTAGCCACACATATTATATACCGTTTTTCTCGCCATTAAATGGACTTTCTAAAGATACCATTATTTTCATCATATCTTATAATTTACTATAAAAAAAATGATAAAATATGAGGAAAAATTGAAAAAAACACACTTTTTCTAACTTTGACCCCCAAAATCTGTTACATATCTAAAACCACCAAAAAACACCCATGCTAAATAGTTTCTAAATTTTGTCCTGAGTTTAGAAATACCCAATGTTTACATGTTCTTTGCTTTTTTTGCAAGTTATAGGGCCATAAATACAAGTAGCACTTTGCTATTTCCAAACCATTTTTTTCCAAAATTAGCGCTAGTTACATTAGAACACTAATATCTTTCAGGAATCCCTGAATATCCCTTGACATGTATATATTTTTTTTTAGTAGACATCCCAAAGTATTGATCTAGGCCAATTTTGGTATATTTCATACCACCATTTCACCGCCAAATGCGATCAAATCCAAAAAATCGTTCACTTTTTCACAAATTGTTTCACAAACTTTCGGTTTCTCACTGAAATTATTTACAAACAACTTGTGCAATTATGGCATAAATGGTTGTAAATTCTTCTCTGGGATCCCCTTTGTTCAGAAATAGCAGACATATATGGCTTTGGCGTTGCTTTTTGGTAATTAGAAGGCCGCTAAATGCCACTGCGCACCACAAGTGTATTATGCCCAGCAGTTAAGGGGTTAATTAGGGAGCTTTTAGGGAGCTTGTAGGGTTAATTTTAGCTTTAGTGTAGTGTAGTAGACAACCCCAAGTATTTATCTAGGCACATTTTGGTATATTTCATGCCACCATTTCACCGCCAAATGCGATCAAATTAAAAAAAAACTTAAAATTTTTCACAATTTTAGGTTTCTCACTGAAATCATTTACAAACAGCTTGTGCAATTATGGCACAAATGGCTGTAAATGCTTGTCTGGGATCCCCTTTGTTCAGAAATAGCAGACATATATGACTTTGGCGTTGCTTTCTGGTAATTAGAAGGCCGCTAAATCCTGCTGTGCTTCACACGTGTATTATGGCTAGCAGTGAAGGGGTTAATTAGGGAGTTTGTAGGGAGCTTGCAGGGTTAATTTTAGCTTTAGTGTAGAGATCAGCCTCCCACCTGACACATCCCACCCCCTGATCCCTCCCAAACAGCTCCCTTCCCTTCCCTCCCCCACAATTGTCCCCGCCATCTTAAGTACTGGCAGAAAGTCTGCCAGTACTAAAATAAAAGGGTTTTTAAAAAAAAAAAAAAAATTTTTAGCATATGTACATATGCTACTGTGTAGGATCCCCCCCTTAGCCCCCAACCTCCCTGATCCCCCCCAAAACCTCTCTCTAACCCTCCCCTCTGCCTTATTGGGGGCCATCTTGGGTACTGGCAGCTGTCTGCCAGTACCCAGTTTGCAATAAAAAGTGCAATAAAAAGTGCTTTTTTGTTTTGTTTTGTTTTTCTTTTCTGTAGTGTAGCTTCCCCCACCCCCAAACAGACAAACCCCCACCACCTTGCTGATCGTTTTTTTTTTTTTTTAATTTTGGACTTTCAACATTTGTAATTTTCAACATTTTCTGTAGTGTAGCGGTTCCCACCCGCTCCCTCCCCGTGCACGCGCCCGCCCCCACCCTCCCGTGCACGCGCGCGCGCCCGTGCGCGCCCCCCAGCCACCCCCGCCCACGATCCCGCCCCCCTTCACATAACCAGGGCCATCGATGGCCGCCACCCGCCTCCCGGTCCGGCTCCCACCCACCAACGCAGTAAGCCACCGATCTCCAGTGCAGAGAGGGCCACAGAGTGGCTCTCTCTGCACCGGATGGCTTACAAAGGTTATTGCAGGATGCCTCCATATCGAGGCATCACTGCAATAACCGGAAAGCAGCTGGAAGCGAGCAGGATCGCTTCCAGCTGCTTTCCACACTGAGGACGTGCAGGGTACGTTCTCAGGCGTTAACTGCCTTTTTTCTGAGGACGTACCCTGCACCAGAATTTATGTTGTTTTAAAAGATAGATAATTCCTTAATTACCAATTCCCCAGTTTTGCATAACCAACGCAGTTATAATAATACACGTTTTACCTCTGTGATTACCTTGTATCTAAGCCTCTGCAGACTGCCCCCTTATTTCAGTTCTTTTGACAGACTTGCATTTTAGCCAATCAGAGCTGTCTCTATGGTAAATTCATGTGCAGGAGCTCAATGTTATCTATATGAAACACATGAACTAGCGCCCTCTAGTGGGCAAAAACTATCAAAATGCATTTAGATTAGAGGTGGCCTTCAAGGTCTAAGAAATTAGTATATGAACCGCCTAGGCTTTGCTTTAAACTAAGAATACCAAGAGAACAAAGCAAAATTGGTGATAAAAGTAAATTGGAAAGTTGTTTAAAATTACAGGCCCTATTTGAAACATGAAAAAAAAAATTGAACTTGACTGTCCCTTTAATAAATCTGTCTTATTTTCATGATGTTGGAGGCTTCCCCTATTTACTGATATGGTAGTGAGGGTTGACAATATCATTAACAGAGCAAAAGATATTTAAGTATCAGTTGTGAACAAACCTGCCTTTCCTGCCAGTTTCCATATCAATGTAAATAGCTTTAACTTACTTAAATCAAGAAATATTTAACATATTTTTCTTCTGTTATGTGTGATCAGTCCACGGGTCATCATTACTTCTGGGATATAACTCCTCCCCAACAGGAAATGCAAGAGGATTCACCCAGCAGAGCTGATATAGCTCCTCCCCCCTACGTCAGTCCCAGTCATTCTCTTGCACCCAACGACTAGATAGGATGTGTGAGAGGACTATGGTGATTATACTTAGTTTTTATGACTTCAATCAAAAGTTTGTTATTTTATAATAGCACCGGAGCGTGTTATTACTTCTCTGGCAGACTTTGAGGAAGAATCTACCAGAGTTTTTACTATGATTTTAACCGGAGTAGTTAAGATCATATTGCTGTTCTCGGCCATCTGAGGGAGGTAAAAGCTTCAGATCAGGGGACAGGGGCAGATGAATCTGCATTGAGGTATGTAGCAGTTTTTATTTTCTGAATGGAATTGATGAGAAAATCCTGCTATACCGTTATAATGACATGTATGTATACACTTCAGTATTCTGGGAATGGTACTTCACCGGAACTACTTTGTTAAAGGTCACTAATCTTTTTAATAAATATTATATTATGTTAAACGTTTTTGCTGGAATGTAGAATCGTTTACACTGCTGAGGTACTGAGTAAATAAATGTTTGGGCTTTATTTTCCACTTGGCAGTAGTTTATTTTGAATTGTGACAGTTTCGTTTCTCTTCACTGCTGTGTGTGAGAGGGAGGGGCCGTTTTTGGCGCTCTTTGCTACGCATCAACAATTTCCAGTCAGCTATTATTTTTCCTGCATGATCCGGTTCATCTCTGACAGTCCTCAGGGGTCTTCAAACTTCTTGAAGGGAGGTACATTCTCTCAGCAGAGCTGTGAGAATTTTTTATATTGACTGTGGATAAAGACGTTACTCAATAATTTTTATGTCAAATTTAGTTATGTTATCTTACTAATGGGAACAAAACCTTTGCTAAAAGTTGTGTTGTTTTAAAGTTGATGCTATAACTGTTTTCAGTTTTATTATCTCAACTGTCATTTAATCATTAATCGTTTAAGTACCTTTTTGAGGCACAGTACGTTTTTGCTAAAAAAGATTATAACCAGGTTGCAAGTTATTGCTAGTGTGTTAAACATGTCTGACTCAGAGGATATCTGTGTCATTTGTTCCAATGCCAAGGTGGAGCCCAATAGAAATTTATGTACTAACTGTATTGATGCTACTTTAAATAAAAGTCAATCTGTACAATGTGAACAAATTTCACCAATCTGCGAGGGGAGAGTTATGCCGACTAACTCGCCTCACGCGGCAGTACCTGCATCTCCCGCCCGGGAGGTGCGTGATATTATGGCGCCTAGTACATCTGGGCGGCCATTACAGATAACATTACAAGATATGGCTACTGTTATGACTGAAGTTTTGTCTAAATTACCTGAGCTAAGAGGCAAGCGTGATCACTCTGGGGTGAGAACAGAGTGCGCTGACAATACTAGGGCCATGTCTGATACTGCGTCACAGCTTGCAGAGCATGAGGACGGAGAGCTTCATTCTGTGGGTGACGGTTCTGATCCAAACAGATTGGATTCAGATATTTCAAATTTGAAATTTAAATTGGAGAACCTCCGTGTATTACTAGGGGAGGTCTTAGCAGCTCTCAATGATTGTAACACCGTTGCAATACCAGAGAAACTATGTAGGTTGGATAAATACTTTGCGGTACCGGCGAGTACTGACGTTTTTCCTATACCTAAGAGATTAACTGAAATTGTTACTAAGGAGTGGGATAGACCCGGTGTGCCGTTCTCACCCCCTCCAATATTTAGAAAGATGTTTCCAATAGACGCCACCACTCGGGACTTATGGCAAACGGTCCCTAAGGTGGAGGGAGCAGTTTCTACTCTAGCTAAGCGTACCACTATCCCGGTGGAGGATAGCTGTGCCTTTTCAGATCCAATGGATAAAAAATTGGAGGGTTACCTTAAGAAAATGTTTGTTCAACAAGGTTTTATTTTGCAACCCCTTGCATGTATCGCGCCGATTACGGCTGCGGCAGCATTTTGGATTGAGTCTCTGGAAGAGAACCTTAGTTCATATACGCTAGACGACATTATGGACAGGCTTAGAGTCCTTAAACTAGCTAATTCATTCATTTCGGAGGCCGTAATACATTTAACCAAACTTACGGCTAAGAACTCAGGATTCGCCATACAGGCACGTAGGGCTCTGTGGCTAAAATCCTGGTCAGCTGATGTTACTTCTAAGTCCAAATTACTTAATATACCTTTCAAGGGGCAGTCCTTATTTGGGCCCGGTTTGAAAGAAATTATCGCTGACATTACAGGAGGTAAGGGCCACGCCCTACCTCAAGACAAAGCCAAAGCTAAGGCTAGACAGTCTAATTTTCGTCCCTTTCGGAATTTCAAAACAGGAGCAGCATCAACCTCCACTGCACCAAAACAGGAAGGAGCTGTTGCTCGTTACAGGCAAGGCTGGAAGCCCAACCAGTCCTGGAACAAGGGCAAACAGGCCAGGAAACCTGCTGCTGCCCCAAAGACAGCATGAACCGAGAGCCCCCGATCCGGGACCGGATCTAGTGGGGGGCAGACTTTCTCTCTTCGCCCAGGCCTGGGCAAGAGATGTTCAGGATCCCTGGGCGCTAGAGATCATATCTCAGGGATACCTTCTAGACTTCAAATTATCTCCCCCAAGAGGGAGATTTCATCTGTCAAGATTGTCAACAAACCAGATAAAGAAAGAAGCGTTTCTACGCTGTGTACAAGATCTGTTATTAATGGGAGTGATCCATCCGGTTCCGCGGTCGGAACAAGGACAAGGGTTCTACTCAAACCTGTTTGTGGTTCCCAAAAAAGAGGGAACCTTCAGACCAATCTTAGATTTAAAGATTCTAAACAAATTCCTAAGAGTTCCATCGTTCAAGATGGAAACTATTCGGACAATCTTGCCCATGATCCAAAAGGGTCAGTACATGACCACAGTGGATTTAAAAGATGCTTACCTTCACATACCGATCCACAAAGATCATCACCGGTATCTACGGTTTGCCTTCCTAGACAGGCACTACCAGTTTGTAGCTCTTCCATTCGGATTGGCTACGGCCCCAAGAATCTTCACAAAGATTCTAGGTGCCCTCCTGGCGGTACTAAGACCGCGAGGGATTTCGGTAGCTCCGTATCTAGACGACATTCTAATACAGGCTTCAAGCTTTCAAACTGCCAAGTCTCATACAGAGTTAGTTCTGGCATTTCTAAGGTCGCATGGATGGAAAGTGAACGAAAAGAAGAGTTCTCTTTTTCCTCTCACAAGAGTTCCATTCTTGGGGACTCTTATAGATTCTGTAGAAATGAAGATTTACCTGACAGAGGACAGGTTAACAAAACTTCAAGATGCATGCCGTGTCCTTCATTCCATTCAACACCCGTCAGTAGCTCAATGCATGGAGGTGATCGGCTTAATGGTAGCGGCAATGGACATAGTACCTTTTGCACGCCTACATCTCAGACCGCTGCAATTATGCATGCTAAGTCAGTGGAATGGGGATTACTCAGATTTGTCCCCTACTCTGAATCTGAATCAAGAGACCAGAAATTCTCTTCTATGGTGGCTTCATCGGCCACACCTGTCCAGGGGGATGCCATTCAGCAGGCCAGACTGGACAATTGTAACAACAGACGCCAGCCTACTAGGTTGGGGCGCTGTCTGGAATTCTCTGAAGGCTCAGGGATTATGGAATCAGGAGGAGAGTCTCCTTCCAATAAACATTCTGGAATTGAGAGCAGTTCTCAATGCCCTTCTGGCTTGGCCCCAATTAACAACTTGGGGGTTCATCAGGTTTCAGTCGGACAATATCACGACTGTAGCTTACATCAACCATCAGGGAGGGACAAAAAGCTCCCTAGCAATGATGGAAGTATCAAAGATAATTCGATGGGCAGAGTCTCACTCTTGCCACCTGTCAGCAATCCACATCCCGGGAGTGGAGAACTGGGAGGCGGATTTCTTGAGTCGCCAGACTTTTCATCCGGGGGAGTGGGAACTTCATCCGGAGGTCTTTGCCCAAATACTTCGACGTTGGGGCAAACCAGAGATAGATCTCATGGCGTCTCGCCAGAACGCCAAACTTCCTCACTACGGGTCCAGATCCAGGGATCCGGGAGCGGTTCTGATAGATGCTTTGACAGCACCTTGGAACTTCGGGATGGCTTATGTGTTTCCACCCTTCCCGCTGCTTCCTCGATTGATTGCCAAAATCAAACAGGAGAGAGCATCAGTGATTCTAATAGCACCTGCGTGGCCACGCAGGATTTGGTATGCAGATCTAGTGGACATGTCATCCTGTCCACCTTGGTCTCTACCTCTAAGACAGGACCTTCTGATACAGGGTCCGTTCAAACATCAAAATCTAACTTCTCTGAAACTGACTGCTTGGAAATTGAACGCTTGATTTTATCAAAACGTGGTTTTTCTGAGTCGGTTATTGATACCCTGATACAGGCTAGGAAGCCTGTTACCAGAAAGATTTACCATAAAATATGGCGTAAATACCTATACTGGTGTGAATCCAAACGTTACTCCTGGAGTAAGGTTAGGATCTCTAGGATCTTGTCCTTTCTACAAGAGGGCTTAGAAAAGGGTTTATCGGCTAGTTCATTAAAGGGACAGATTTCAGCTCTGTCCATCTTGTTACACAGGCGTCTGTCAGAAAATCCAGACGTCCAGGCCTTTTGTCAGGCTTTAGCTAGGATCAAGCCTGTGTTTAAAGCTGTTGCTCCACCATGGAGCTTAAACTTAGTTCTTAACGTTTTACAGGGTGTTCCGTTTGAACCCCTTCATTCCATTGATATAAAATTGTTATCTTGGAAAGTTCTGTTTTTAATGGCTATTTCCTCGGCTCGAAGAGTCTCTGAGTTATCAGCATTACATTGTGATTCTCCTTATCTGATTTTTCACTCAGACAAGGTAGTTCTGCGTACTAAACCTGGGTTCTTACCTAAGGTAGTTACTAACAGGAATATCAATCAAGAGATTGTTGTTCCATCCTTGTGTCCAAATCCTTCTTCAAAGAAGGAACGTCTTCTACACAATCTGGATGTAGTTCGTGCCCTCAAGTTCTACTTGCAGGCAACTAAAGAGTTTCGTCAAACTTCTTCCCTGTTTGTCGTTTATTCTGGTCAGAGGAGAGGTCAAAAAGCTTCTGCTACCTCTCTCTCTTTTTGGCTTCGTAACATAATACGTTTAGCCTATGAGACTGCTGGACAGCAGCCTCCTGAAAGAATTACAGCTCATTCCACTAGAGCTGTGGCTTCCTCTTGGGCCTTTAAGAATGAGGCCTCTGTTGAACAGATTTGCAAGGCTGCAACTTGGTCTTCGCTTCATACTTTTTCCAAATTTTACAAATTTGACACTTTTGCTTCTTCGGAGGCTATTTTTGGGAGAAAGGTTCTTCAGGCAGTGGTTCCTTCTGTATAATGAGCCTGCCTATCCCTCCCGTCATCCGTGTACTTTTGCTTTGGTATTGGTATCCCAGAAGTAATGATGACCCGTGGACTGATCACACATAACAGAAGAAAACATAATTTATGCTTACCTGATAAATTCCTTTCTTCTGTTGTGTGATCAGTCCACGGCCCGCCCTGTTTTTCAGGCAGGTAAATATCTTTTAAATTATACTCCAGTCACCACTTCACCCTTGGTTACTCCTTTCTCGTTGATTCTTGGTCGAATGACTGGGACTGACGTAGGGGGGAGGAGCTATATCAGCTCTGCTGGGTGAATCCTCTTGCATTTCCTGTTGGGGAGGAGTTATATCCCAGAAGTAATGATGACCCGTGGACTGATCACACAACAGAAGAAAGGAATTTATCAGGTAAGCATAAATTATGTTATTTGATGTTCTATCTTATGCATGAAGGATATTAAAAAATAAACTTCCCATCAATCATTTGATTGCTTTACTATTTTCCATAAACTTGCAGTTTATATATGATAAACATAACACCGAATATCAAGCTTAAAAACAATCATATAAAGTGTTCAAATCCCATTAATACACTTCTAAAATAAATTATTTACTTGAAAAAGTGCAATTAAATAGCAGATACTGTTTAATCTATAACATAGAACATTGCAATATGATAACTCAAAAAATCTCTAGAAAACGCAAGAATATCACACAAAATGATCTGAGAATCAAGCCCTCGGAGAAAGCAATTCCCCTCAAATATAAACTAAACCTTACCTCAGTAACATCAATGTACTGGTAACCTTACATTAAAAATGAAAATGGAAGAACATAGCACTTTATCTTTAAAATCTGATTTTAACATCTTATAAAATGTGTCTATCAATTTAATGCAATTACTCTATCAACAGATTACTATCCATCTCTCCATAATAACCACAGTTTTCTTCATGATATTTCACTTTTCATTCATTTATAACGAGATAAACAGATGGGTTTCTAGTTAACTTCTACCAGATACAATTGTATTGTTAAAGGGCCACTAAACCCAAAATCTTTCTTTCATGATTCAAATAGAACATACAAATTTAAACAACATTACAATTTACTTCTATTATTTATTTTGCTTCATTTTTTAGATATCCTTATTTGAAGAAAAAGCAATGCACATTGGTGAGCCAATCACATGAGGCTTCTATGTGCAGCAACAAATCAGCAGCTAGTGAGCATATCTAGATATGCTTTTCATCAAAGAATATCAAGAGAATAAAACAAATTAGATAATAGAATTAAATTAGAAAGATGTTTAAAAATGCCTTGTCTTTCTAAATCATGAAAGAAAAAAAATGTGGGTTTCATGTCTCGTTAAGGTGCATCAAAAATCATATTTTGTCAAAAACTTTAAATTTATATGTAAATTACACAGGAATAAATGCATAATTGTTGTTTTATCATAAAATGGACTGAACATGGATGTTCCATGGGTGTGTATGAGATTGTCGCTCAAATCCCAGCACAATTATCTGAACAATGCTACCCTACAGATCTCACTGTTCTGCAAGGTTGTGACGCAAACTACTTAATACCCTAATAGAAAAACACATGCATACAAAAATAGAGGCGATTATAAGATGCTATACGCAGAAAGCAGCACAATGTGATTTGTATTGACTACAGGATTTAATTTTTAAAGTCTGTTCACTGCTAACTTCACTCTACCCAGTTCCCCTTTAGCAAGCTCCAGTACTTTCTATAGGAGGCATCTCTCTATTCACAGTAACTGCCTCTTTTCTAAGACAATCCCATGGGGGCTGGCCCTACAAGGGTCCATGTAAAAAAAAAAAACACGTCTGATTCAGCAAAGTTTAGATCATCAGGCCCAAAGACCAGAGAACAGTTAATATTTAACAACTCATTTTACTTTCATCTGCATGGTGTAAAAAATAAACAGCTATTCAATTTCATCAGTACTGTGTTTGCTGGGATTTCACCATAAAGTCATAAAATTTTGTCATGACCACCCTAGATTTCATGATAAGCTTCCTTAAACTGTGAAGGGAAATAAAGTGGCTGTGCCTGATGCAAGCTGCATCCTCCATTGTAGATCCTGGGACATACATCCTGACTGGATGTGGCTACTGTAGGGATTTTGAGTAACATAAAAAAGTTCATGTGATATTTTCTAGTTAGCTTTTTACAAATATGTTGCATTATTTTCAATTCATTTATCTTATGGGCAATATGTCCCTTTAATCCACCCATTAATATTCTTATTTTGCAGCCTTCATATTGTTTTGTGCATCATTGTTATTGGTCTCGCAACTCCACTTAGGGCAAGATTATGAGTGGCCGAGCGTTAACTGCACTAGAAGTAAGCTTTTTGCACTTGTCGGGTTGCGCTCGAATTACAAGTTGAAATTAAACTGTTTTCGTTCTCGCTTCCCCAACGAACGCAAAAAGTCGAACTTAGAATATCGCTTGCGCGTTTACGTATTCCCCCATAGAAGTTAATGGAGTAAAAAAATTGGAAAAAACCTAAAACCCTACTTGCGCACAAACAAGATTGCATATTCTCAAGTGCACTAACCCTACATGAAAATATGAATGTTTCACATTCCAATGTTCTTCACAAAGCAGAGCAGAATACATTTTATTTATTCATAAATACATATTTCTATATATATACGATTTTTATGGTGACTCCTCCCTACCTCTATTTCCTGCTTCATTGGTCTGTGGCGTATAGCGCAGTCCCACCTGCTCTATACGTCTCTCAAAATCGCCTGCACAATGATCAGATTTGAAGCTCTGATTAACCATGCATGTGCAAATCAGCGATTGAACTCTACTGCGCATGCAAAGCCTTTATTCAAATGTGAAATGGGAGAGCGCAAGGGATTCCATATGAATAAAAAAAGAGTAGCGCATGCGCAGAGGATAAAGGAGGAGGGTGACGTGGAGTGACGGCCACCTAATGGCCAGATTATCAATTGGATAATGGAAACATGTGATAGAGCCAAACCCCCCCAAAAAAACAAACGGGTTGAATTTGTGGAGTAACAGTAATTTAATTATAACGTTCTTAACTCCATTAACACTAAAAAGTTATAACGTTTGATGAATGAAAGTCATACTGATTTTCAACAAAGAATAACATACTGGATCAACATCAAGGTAAGTTTACCTTCACTTTAAATCAAACCCCACTGTGATAAATCAAAAGAAACCCATTAAAAGACAGTGTAAACTATACTATTTTAATCTTCAATTGCAAATTTAAAATGTATATACACAGCAATATAGACACATCTATGCCACTTTAACCAGCAGAGTTGCTATGTATATATCTCAGTAATGTTATTTACAAATGTATTAAACATGCTGATAGTATTGAGAAAATCTCAACAGAACCCCAAATGATACATTTAGAAGTAGCCACTATTGTTACGATTCACCGCAAATTGCTTATAATGAGGGCATGAACTGAACACACAATATAACTCACAAAGCAACTATGTTGCAAATAACACACCAAATTAAACCTCTACGGCCTAAACGCGATAATGTTTGCGAGAGTCAGTAAGGCCCCAATCAAAGCAAATCATAACTGACATACCAAAGATTAAACACTGTAACAACAACATATCTATGCTTAGATACACAAGAAATATCTACCTTAGCATGTAACCAATACGGCTTCTCATGCCGCCATTCAGGATAGGAATATGTGTTAAAGCTAACTGCACTGGTTTGAAATAGTCGCTATGGTGCTTACGTCATTGCACAACGTGGTCAGGGATAGGAAGGCAGAGGGTGTGTGATGGAACTAACCAATCGTCAATACAGAGAGAGCCTCCGATCGTGGCATCTTAACTGAACATATGTTCTGTGTATATTTTAAGCCCCATTCTTCCTAGACTTTGACCTGATCCCGCTAATGGCAGAAAAAAAATGAGTAAATTGTTAACTAATTGTGTCAGCACTGACTTACAAGCTGCAACAAAAGTTGTTATACGTACAAACTGAGTCTCAACAAACCAATTAGTAAACCATGTATAACTGAATGCATAAGGCTCGTCTGATTTGAACATAGTATAAGCGCTCCCTAGGGACTCAACTAAGACTGTTAAAAAATGTATGAAATGTCTAGATTAGTTATGTGTAGCTCATATCACGATGTTAGTAGAACAGAGATAGGTCCAACTGAGTGTTGAGACCTTTAGGGGACATTGTACCAAGTTGATGTATCCATCGTGCCGCTCTCTTTAAGAGTTCCTCATCCCTGTTTCCCCATTCCCTAAGTGGGGGGACCCTATCTATTAGTATAGTTCTCATCATAGCAATAGTATGGCCGAATTCTAAGAAGTGACGCGCCACTGGTTGGTCACTCTCATTGTTCTTGTAGGCTGCCCTATTGGCACTTTTATAATTGGCAAGACGTTCCCTAAACAAGGTACAGGTTTTGCCAACATAATACTTTCCACAGGGACAACTGATGACATAAATAACTAAATCTGAAAAGCCTGTTAGCCTATGTTTGATGGAATAATGTTGGGTTCTATAGGATGCCTAAATGTCTCCCCCATGAGCATGGTGTTGCAGGTAACGCATATACCACATTTGTAGCATCCCACCTTTTTCTTAGTTAACCAAGTTTGCATGTCACCATGCAAGTCATGTTTGACAATCATAGACTGTAGGCTTCTGCCTTTTTTGTATACCATGCATGGAGGTTTTAAACCTTTGAATGGTAAGGTGGGGTCTTCTGCAAGAATGTACCAGTTTTTTGCCAAAGTATTTTTAACCAGGTTACTGGCTGGCGTGTATGTAGTAATAAAGTTGAGGGAATAGCATTCTGGTTTCTTAGTTTTGCTGCGATTAATGTCAGCACCCCTGTCAAAATGTTAAATCTCACCCCAAACTTTTCATGATGTCTTTCAATTTGTAACCCCTGGCTAAGAACTTATCTCTCATACAGATGAATTGGGATTGTTTATCGGAAGTCTCAGTGTTGTTTCTGATTACTCTCAATAATTGATATTTTAAGATCCCAAATTTCAACTGTGGGGGATGATAGGTCTGAAACTTCAACAGTGTGTTTCTGTCTGTTGGCTTGGAAAAAAAGTTTCGTGTTTAGCTTTCACTGCCTACAATAATCCTTCTTATAAATACAAAGATCAAGAAATTTAATCTGTTCACAATCATATTCCATTTTAAACTGCACATTGGGTAAATTGCTATTAAGTTGAGAATTGAGTTTTGACTCCTGCTACCCCATACTATTAACAAATCGTCAATATAACGACGATATAAAAGGACATTTGGATTATCGTCCTTATATACAAAACAATCCTCATATCATGACATGAAAAGATTGACATAGGCTGGAGCCATTGGCGAGCCCATAGCTGTACTGACAAGTTGTAAATATTAGGGCCTAGATTTAGAGTTTTGTCGGTAAGGACCCGCGTAGCTAACGCCGGCTTTTTTCTGTCCGCACCATAAAAATAACTCTGGTATTGAGAGTCCACATAAAGGCTGCATTAGGCTCCAAAAAAGGAGCGTAGAGCATTTTTAACGCAGCTTCAACTCTCGATACCAGAGTTGCTTATGCAAGCGGCCAGCCTCAAAAACCTGCTCGTGCACGATTCCCCCATAGGAATCAATGGGGCTGTTTGAGCTGAAAAAAAAACTAACACCTGCAAAAAAGCCGCGTTCAGCTCCTAACGCAGCCCCATTGTTTCCTATGCGTAAACACTTCCTACGTCTGCACCTAACACTCTAACATGTACCCCGAGTCTAAACACCCCTAACCTTACACTTATTAACCCCTATTCTGCCGCCCCCACTATCGCTGACCCCTGCATATTATTATTAACCCCTAATCTGCCGCTCCGTAAACCGCCGCTACTTACATTATCCTTATGTACCCCTAATCTGCTGCCCCTAACACCGCCGACCCCTATATTATATTTATTAACCCCTAATCTGCCCCCCAGAACGTCACCTCCACCTGCCTACACTTATTAACCCCTAATTCACCTCACTAACCCTATAATAAATAGTATTAACCCCTAATCTGCCCTCCCTAACATCGCCGACACCTAACTTCAAACATTAACCCCTAATCTGCCGACTGGAGCTCACCGCTATTCTAATAAATGTATTAACCCCTAAAGCTAAGTCTAACCCTAACACTAACACCCCCCTAAATTAAATATAATTTTAATCTAACGAAATTAATTAACACTTATTAAATAAATTATTCCTATTTAAAGCTAAATACTTACCTGTAAAATAAATCCTAATATAGCTACAATATAAATTATAATTACATTGTAGCTATTTTAGGATTAATATTTATTTTACAGGCAACTTTGTAATTATTTTAACCAGGTACAATAGCTATTAAATAGTTAAGAACTATTTAATAGTTACCTAGTTAAAATAATTACAAAATTACCTGTAAAATAAATCCTAACCTAAGTTACAATTAAACCTAACACTATACTATCATTAAATTAATTAAATAAAATACCTACAATTACCTACAATTAAACCTAACACTACACTATCCATACATTAATTAAATACAATACCTACAAATAACTACAATGAAATAAACTAACTAAAGTACAAAAAATAAAAAAGAACTAAGTTACAAAAAATAAAAAAATATTTACAAACATAAGAAAAATATTACAACAATTTTAAACTAATTACACCTACTCTAAGCCCCCTAATAAAACAACAAAGCCCCCCAAAATAAAAAATGCCCTACCCTATTCTAAATTACTAAAGTTAAAAGCTCTTTTACCTTACCAGCCCTGAACAGGGCCCTTTGCGGGGCATGCCCCAAGAAGTTCAGCTCTTTTGCCTGTAAAAAAAACATACAATACCCCCCCCCAACATTACAACCCACCACCCACATACCCCTAATCTAACCCAAACCCCCCTTAAATAAACCTAACACTAAGCCCCTGAAGATCTTCCTACCTTGTCTTCACCATACCAGGTTCACCGATCGGCACTGAAGAGCTCCTCCGATGTCCTGATCCAAGCCCAAGCGGGGGGCTGAAGATGTCCATGATCCGGTAGAAATCTTCATCCAAGGGTGGCAGAAGAGGTCTTCCATCCGATTGAAGTCTTCATCCAAGCGGGGCAGAAGAGGTCTTCCATCCGATTGAAGTCTTCATCCAGGCGGCATCTTCTATCGACATCCATCTGGAACGGAGCGGCAGCATCCTGAAGACCTCCGACGCGGAACATCCATCCTGGCCGACGACTGAACGTCGAATGACGGTTCCTTTAAATGACGTCATCCAAGATGGCGTCCCTCGAATTCCGATTGGCTGATAGGATTCTATCAGCCAATCGGAATTAAGGTAGGAATATTCTGATTGGCTGATGGAATCAGCCAATCAGAATCAAGTTCAATCCGATTGGCTGATCCAATCAGCCAATCAGATTGAGCTCGCATTCTATTGGCTGTTCCGATCAGCCAATAGAATGCGAGCTAAATCTGATTGGCTGATTCCATCAGCCAATCAGAATATTCCTACCTTAATTCCGATTGGCTGATAGAATCCTATCAGCCAATCGGAATTCGAGGGATGCCATCTTGGATGACGTCATTTAAAGGAACCGTCATTCGTCGTTCAGTCGTCGGCCAGGATGGATGTTCTGCGTCGGAGGTCTTCAGGATGCTGCCGCTCCGCTCCAGATGGATGTCGATAGAAGATGCCGCCTGGATGAAGACTTCAATCGGATGGAAGACCTCTTCTGCCCCGCTTGGATGAAGACTTCAATCGGATGGAAGACCTCTTCTGCCCCGCTTGGATGAAGACTTCTACCGGATCATGGACATCTTCAGCCCCCCGCTTGGGCTTGGATCAGGACATCGGAGGAGCTCTTCAGGACCGATCGGTGAACCTGGTATGGTGAAGACAAGGTAGGAAGATCTTCAGGGGCTTAGTGTTAGGTTTATTTAAGGGGGGTTTGGGTTAGATTAGAGGTATGTGGGTGGTGGGTTGTAATGTGTGTGGGGGGTATTGTATGTTTTTTTTACAGGCAAAAGAGCTGAACTTCTTGGGGCATGCCCCGCAAAGGGCCCTGTTCAGGGCTGGTAAGGTAAAAGAGCTTTTAACTTTAGTAATTTAGAATAGGGTAGGGCATTTTTTATTTTGGGGGTCTTTGTTGTTTTATTAGGGGGCTTAGAGTAGGTGTAATTAGTTTAACATTGTTGTAATATTTTTCTTATGTTTGTAGATATTTTTTTATTTTTTGTAACTTAGTTCTTTTTTATTTTTTGTACTTTAGTTAGTTTATTTCATTGTAGTTATTTGTAGATATTGTATTTAATTAATGTATTGATAGTGTAGTGTTAGGTTTAATTGTAGGTAATTGTAGGTATTTTATTTAATTAATTTAATGATAGTGTAGTGTTAGGTTTAATTGTAACTTAGGTTAGGATTTATTTTACAGGTAATTTTGTAATTATTTTAACTAGGTAACTATTAAATAGTTCTTAACTATTTAATAGCTATTGTACCTGGTTAAAATAATTACAAAGTTGCCTGTAAAATAAATATTAATCCTAAAATAGCTACAATGATATTATAATTTATATTGTAGCTATATTAGGATTTATTTTACAGGTAAGTATTTAGCTTTAAATAGGAATAATTTATTTAATAAGAGTTAATTAATTTCGTTAGATTAAAATTATATTAGGGGGGTGTTAGTGTTAGGGTTAGACTTAGCTTTAGGGGTTAATACATTTATTAGAATAGCGGTGAGCTCCGGTCGGCAGATTAGGGGTTAATAATTGAAGTTAGGTGTCAGCGATGTTAGGGAGGGCAGATTAGGGGTTAATACTATTTATTATAGGGTTAGTGAGGCGGATTAGGGGTTAATAACTTTATTATAGTAGCGCTCAGGTCCGCTCGGCAGATTAGGGGTTAATAAGTGTAGGCAGGTGGAGGCGACATTGTGGGGGGCAGATTAGGGGTTAATAAATATAATATAGGGGTCGGCGGTGTTAGGGGCAGCAGATTAGGGGTACATAAGAATAACGTAGGTGGCGGCGCTTTGCGGTCAGCAGATTAGGGGTTAATAAGTGTAGGTAGGTGGCGGCGACGTTGTGGGGGGCAGGTTAGGGGTTACTAAATATAATATAGGGGTCAGCGGTGTTAGGGGCAGCAGATTAGGGGTACATAAGGATAACGTAATTGGCGGTCGGCAGATTAGGGGTTAAAAAATTTAATCGAGTGGCGGCGATGTGGGGGGACCTCGGTTTAGGGGTACATAGGTAGTTTATGGGTGTTAGTGTACTTTAGAGTACAGTAGTTAAGAGCTTTATGAACCGGCGTTAGGCCAGAAAGCTCTTAACTCCTGGCTTTTTTCTGCGGCTGGAGTTTTGTCGTTAGAGTTCTAACGCTCACTTCAGCCACGACTCTAAATACCGGAGTTAGAAAAATCCCATTGAAAAGATAGGATACGCAATTTACGTAAGGGGATCTGCGGTATGGAAAAGTTGCGGCTGAAAAGTGAGCGTTAGACCCTTTTTTGAGTGACTCCAAATACCAGAGTTAGCCTAAAACCAGCGTTAGGAGCCTCTAACGCTGGTTTTCACGGCTAACGCCAAACTCCAAATCTAGGCCTAGGTATTTTAAAAACGAAAATAATTATGTGTTAAGCAAATCTCAAAAAAATCTATAATAAATTCAATTGGGGGTCCTGTATAATTAAGATCAGATGATAATTTGGTTCTTACCAAATACCAATTGTAAACCTAAACTGTGGGGAATAATGGTGTAAAGACTGGCCAGGGGTTAATTAGGGAGCATGTAGGGAGCTTGTAGAGTTAATTTTAGCTTAAGTGTAGTATAGTAGACAACCCAAAGTATTGATCTAGGCCCATTTTGGTATATTTAATGCCACCATTTCACCGCCAAATGCGATCAAATAAAAAAAAATTGTTCACTTTTTCACAAACTTTAGGTTTCTCACATAAATTATTTACAAACAACTTATGCAATTATGGCATAAATGGTTGTAAATGCTTCTCTGGGATCCCCTTTGTTCAGAAATAGCAGACTTATATGGCTTTGGTGTTGCTTTTTGGTAATTAGAAGGCTGCTAAATGCCACTGCGCACCACACGTGTTTTATGCCCAGCAGTGAAGGGGTTAATTAGGGAGCATGTAGGGAGCTTGTAGAATTAGTTTTAGCTTAAGTGTAGTGTAGTACACAACTCAAAGTATTGATCTAGGCCCATTTTGGTATATTTAATGCCACCATTTCACCGCCAAATGCGATCAAATTAAAAAAAACTTAAATTTTTTCACAATTTTAGGTTTCTCACTGAAATTATTTACAAACAGGTTGTGCAATTATGGCACAAATGGTTGTTAATGCTTCTCTGGGATCCCCTTTGTTCAGAAATAGCAGACATATATGACTTTGGCGTTGCTTTCTGGTAATTAGAAGGCCGCTAAATGCTACTGCGCATCACACGTGTATTATGGCTAGCAGTGAAGGGGTTAATTAGGTAATTTGTAGGGAGCTTGCAGGGTTAATTTTAGCTTTAGTGTAGAGATCAGCCTCCCACCTGACACATCAGACCCCCCTGATCCCTCCCAAACAGCTCCCTTCCCTCCCCCACCCCACAAAAAAGGTTTTTAAATTTTTTTCATTTTTGAGCATATTTACATATGCTGTGGTGTAGCATCCCCCCTTAGCCCCCAACCTCCCTGATCCCCCCCAAAACAGCTCTCTAACCCTCCCCATCTGCCTTATTGGTTTCTATCTTGGGTACTGGCAGCTGTCTGCTATTATTTCACAGTCAAAAAAGTGTTGTTTTTTTTTAAATGTACACTACTGTTACACCAGATATGAGTGGTGGCACTGGGCAAGTGGGCACAGTATACGCTGTGAGCCTGACACAAACGCTGGCAGGCAGGCAACTGCAATTAGATTACACAGAAAAAACAGACTGATGTTCTAGCCCTAAAAAGGGCTTTTTGGCGTGCTGTCCTTACAGCAGAGATCAGATGAGTCCTTCAGGACTGTAGTGGACACTGAATACACTAGCCTAGCTATCGTTTTCCCTATTATTAAGCAGCAGCTACACTGTCCCTCCTCTCACTAAGAATACAGCTTCCGAATGAATCTAAAATGGATGCTGTCCAGGAGGTGGGAGGGTCTGGGAGGGAGGGTCTGCCGCTGATTGGCTGGAATGTGTCTGCTGACTGTGAGGTACAGGGTCAAAGTTTACTCAATGATGACGAATAGGGGCAGACCGAACATTGCATATGTTCGCCCGCCGCGGCGAACGCGAACAAATTATGTTTGCTGGGAACTATTCGCCGGCGAACTATTTGTAACATCACTAGAATGTATGTGAAGTTTTACTGGGGAATTGTAAGCGGGGAACTTGCCTTGATGTGCTAATTTTCTATGCAAAAATGTATATTGATTTACTTTTGAGACATGGAGGATTTTAATCTCAGATTCCCCCCCCCATAATTTTAATGAATTTTTAATATATATATATATATATATATATATATATATATATATATATATATATATATATATATATATATATATATATATATATATATAAATATATATATATATATATATATATATATATATATATAAATATATATATATATATATATATATATACACACATAAACATATACATACACATATACATACAAATATTTAGACATGTATGTATGTATCTCTATGTCATTGTGAGTGTAACTGTACATTGCAATGTATTTTTTATGTGTTTTGTGCAACTCTTTTGTATTGCAACAAAGTAAACCAAAGCTCTGAGGATGCGGTAATAATTTTAGCGTTCCCTTTAAACTTGTAATATGGACGATAAACACAACGCACACAAACACCTGCAATAAACCAATTTTTTTGTGTGAAATTGTTAATGTGCCACTCATAGCTGCCAAAAAAAACTGCCAAGATCAACAGCACTCACTAAACACTACATCAGTTAACCTCTTATGGTACATAATACTTTCACATAATTAATCAAAAATTTAAGTTGATAAACAACGGCTGTATAAAACTTCCTTCCATATCTTTTTAAGTTTTGTACTCTGGTTTAATGACCAGTTTATTCACTTTCGAAATCTAATCATCAATACTAGCAGATCAGATTTTTAGGACTACTTTGATTAAGAGCAGGTTGGTTACCATGGATACTGAGCAGATGATTCGATTGTTTGTGCTCCAGATCAGCTATACTATGAATTTGGCCTGTTAGTGGGTCCTGAGGATTGCAATTGAAGAAGCCTTCTTATAGTATATAGACCTGTACACACCAAGTACACTGTATACAAAATTTTACCTTTATGATATCAGTGCATGCATACGCGTCACTGTTACACAGCCTGTAACAGTGTATTTATACTCATCTTTAATATATAGCACAGCATCATTTTACAGAGCAGCACAATTATTTTCACTGAATAGATACTGAGCATTATTATACAGTCCAGCATCCTCACTTTCATTGTATAGATGCTCCAGACTATTACAACCTATTCTCGTCATGCACATCTTTTCCTTATTATGGATGATGACCACAAGGGTCCCTCTTATTATTTGGATCCTGTGGATCCTAGCACTGCAGGTGTTAAATTAGACTGCAGTCTTCTTCCTAATCACAAGCTGACTATGGAATGATGGAACACCTAGTGACATCACTGGAATGTGGAACTTTCCTAATTTTTTACTGGGGGAAGAACTTCGAGAGCCCATATCTCAGCTCTAGATCCCATATAGGGACATGAAGGGTCAAATGAGGGTTCACTTGCCCCTCTAGCACAAACAGAGGGGGGATAGGTGCTTCTTAGAGCCTCCCTTTCACTTCTGGAAAACAGCACTTTAAGGGTTCTGTAGTTTATTGACGTCTTATTGTGATTGGTTGGTATGTAACCACTCATGTTTAAAGGCATTCTCCTCTTTTAAACAATGACCTGCACTTACCTCTAATTTTTAGGCGATCACCATGGTACAGCCCCCTCCCTCATAAAACACAGAGGATTATGAAACCTCAGTGGCTCCAAGAAGCTCCTATCCCCTAAAAACAGCTCACAGCAGATACACATACAATACACTACATGAAAGAGGGTTTTCCTATTTTCAAATGGGCTTCTCATGCTACTTTAGATAGTAGTTCATTGCCATATAAATTACTTGTATGCTATGTGCATTTTATAGTCCTATTGGCAAAAAAAAAAACAATAGCACCGGGCCCCAAAAGAAGCACCACAATGGTCCAAGCTACCCTTCTTTGAAAACTGAGAAAATAACCTGATTTTGTAGTGTTGACGATGAGGTTCATATATCCATGTTTCTCAGAACTAATATGACATTTTAGACAACAAAATAAATTGAAGAACTGAGTTAATGTCAAAATATGTGATATTTTCAGAAATTATATACTTTTGGTGTCACTGATAATAGTTTTTGGTATACATAAAAAAAATAATTGGACCATTCACACAAAATTATGCAAGACAATTTTTATTGTTAAGGTGCATCAAAAATCGTAACAAAATTGTTCACCAAAAATTGCATTTTATCAAAATGTTTATGTAAATTACACAGTAATAAATCATATATGAGAAGAACAAAGTATAAAGCATAATTGGTTTTTTTTATGGTAAAATGGACTGAACATGGGCGTTCCATGGGAGTATATGAACTTGTTTCTCAAATCCAAGAGTTATTCTCTAAACATTTTCTCCCTAAAACTCATTATTTCTATGGGAGTCAGCTGAACACGTGCAGGGACAGCCCTTATATTTATAGAATTCCATGAAGGCTGCCCCTGCGAGTATCAGCAGGAAAACCATGATTAGACTGGTAATTTTTTAGAATTGGCCCCATAATGTTAAAAGGACATTAAACCCAAATGTTTTATTTTATGATTCAGATAGAGAATACAATTTTAAATAACATTTCAATTTGCTTCTGTTTTCTAATTTGTTTCATTCTTTAGCTATCCTTTTATTGAAGAAAGAGCAATGCACATGGGTGAGCCAATCACACAAGGGCATCTATTTATCAAGCTGTCAACTTACTTGCATTCAACGGCACCAATACGTTTGCCTAAGATCGCCTAACATTGCTGCCGCGGACCTGAATACGTTCTCCAAAATTATCAAAAAAGCTGTCAAAAAGCCACGCCCCAAGTACGGGGCGATAAGTAGCGGACTGTTGTTAACTAACAGTCATCGATCTCGTTGCTCTTCGGCTTTTTCCCAGCTTTATTGGTACCCTGTCACTAAACACCCAAACTATACTATACTGTTTACCCCTATACCGCCGCTCCCAGAGCCCACCACAACTCTAATAAATGTATTAACCCCTAAACCGCTGTTCACGGACCCCGCCACAACTAAATAAAGTGTTTAACCCCTAAACCACCGCTCCAGGAGCCCACTGCCACCTAAATTATACTTATTAACCCCTAATCTGCCGCCCCTACACCCCCGCCACCTACATTATATTTATTAACCCCTAATCTGCCGCCCCGACACCGCCGCCACCTACATAAAGTTATTAACCCCTAATCTGCCCCCCTACACTCCTTAAACTAAATACAATTAAATAAAATTATCTAAAGTACAAAAAGAAAACAACACTAAATTACAGAAAATAATAAACAAATTACAAGATTTTTAAACTAATTACACCTAATCTAATCCCCCTAACAAAATAAAAAGCCCCCCAAAATAAAAA
Source organism: Bombina bombina (assembly GCF_027579735.1). NCBI lineage: Eukaryota > Metazoa > Chordata > Amphibia > Anura > Bombinatoridae > Bombina > Bombina bombina. Next base: position 720,941,921 of record NC_069504.1, read on the forward strand.
AAAGCCCTACCCTACACTAAATTACAAATAGCCCTTAAAAGGGCCTTTTGCGGGGCATTGCCCCACAGTAATCAGCTCTTTTACCTGTAAAAAAAAATTACAAACCCCCCCAACAATAAAACCCACCACCCACACAACCAACCCTACTCTAAAACCCAATACCCCCTTAAAAAACCTAACACTAACCCCTTGAAGATCACCTCACCGTGAGAAGTCTTCACCCAACCGGGCCGAAGTCCTCAACGAATCCGGCAGAAGTGGTCCTCCAGACGGGCAGAAGTGGTCCTCCAGACGGGCAGAAGTCTTCATTCAGACAGCATCTTCTATCTTCATCCATCGGAATTAAGGTAGAAAAAATCCTATTGGCTGATGCAATCAGCCAATAGGATTGAGCTTTGCATTCTATTGGCTGATTGGAACAGCCAATAGAATGCCAGCTCAATCCTATTGGCTGATTGGATCAGCCAATAGAATTGAATTTAAATCCTATTGGCTGATTGCATCAGCCAATAGGATTTTTTCTACCTTAATTCCGATTCGCTTATAGAATTCTATCAGCCAATCGGAATTTAAGGGACGCCATCTTGGATGACGTCACTTAAAGGTACCTTTATTTAACAAGAAGACATCATCAGAAGAGGATGCTCCGCGTCGGATGTCTTGAAGATGGACCCGCTCAGCGCCGGATGGATGAAGATAGAAGATGCCGTCTGGATGAAGACTTCTGCCCGTCTGGATGACCACTTCTGCCCGTCTGGAGGACCACTTCTGCCGGATTCGTTGAGGACTTCGGCCCAGTTGGCTGATCTTCAAGGGGTTAGTGTTAGGTTTTTTTAAGGGGGTATTGGGTGGGTTTTAGAGTAGGGTTGGTTGTGTGGGTGGTGGATTTTAATGTTGGGGGGGTTGTAATTTTTTTTTACAGGTAAAAGAGCTGATTACTTTGGGGCAATGCCCCGCAAAAGGTCCTTTTAAGGGCTATTTGTAATTTAGTGTAGGGTAGGGCCTTTTTATTTTGGGGGGCTTTTTATTTTGTTAGGGGGATTAGATTAGGTGTAATTATTTAAAAATCTTGTAATTTGTTTATTATTTTCTGTAATTTAGTGTTTGTTTGTTTTTTGTACTTTAGATAATTTTATTTAATTGTATTTAATTGTATTTAGTTTAGGGAATTTGTTTAATTATAGTGTAGTATTAGGTGTAATTGTAACTTAGGTTAGGTTTTATTTTACAGGTATATTTGTATTTATTTTAACTAGGAAGTTATTAAATAAATACAAACTTGCCTGTAAAATAAAAATAAACCATAAGCTAGCTACAATGTAACTATTAGTTATATTGTAGCTATCTTAGGTTTTATTTTATAGGTAAGCATTTAGTTATAAATAGGAATTATTTATTTAATGACAGGAATATTTATTTAGATTTATTAAAATTATATTTAAGTTAGGGGGTGTTAGGGTTAGGGTTAGACTTAGGTTTAGGGGTTAATAAATTTAATATAGTGGCGGCGGTGTAGGGGTGTCAGATTAGGGGTTAATAAGTATAATGTAGATGGCAGCGGTGTAGGGGGCAGATTAGGGGTCAATAACTTTATGTAGGTGTCGGCGGTGTCGGGTGGCAGATTAGGGGTTGATAAGTATAAGGTAGGTGGCGGCGGTGTCAGGGCGGCAGATTAGGGGTTAATTAGTATAATGTAGGTGGCGGCAGTGTAGGGGGGGCAGATTAGGGGTTAATAAGTATAATGTAGGTGTCGGCGGTGTAGGGGGGCAGATTAGAGGTTAATAAGTATAATGTAGGGGGCGGCAGTGTAGGGGGGGCAGATTAGGGGTTAATAAGTATAATGTAGGTGGCGGCGGTGTAGGGAGGGCAGATTAGGGGTTAATAAGTATAATGTAGGTGGTGGCGGTGTAGAGGGGGGCAGATTAGGGGTGTTTAGGCTCGGATACATGTTACGGTGTTAGGTGTAAACGTTACCATAGGAATCAATGGGATATCGGGCAGCAGCGAACATGAGCTTTCGCTGCTTTCAGACTCCCATTGATTCCTATGGCATCCGCCGCCTCCAGGGCAGCGGATTGAAAACCAGGTACGCTGGGCCAGAATAGTGGTGAGCGTGCCTATTAGGTATTTGATAACTAGCAAAAGTAGTCAGATTGTGCCGAATTTGCATTCAGAACATCTGTAATGACGTAAGCATCGATCTGTGTCAGACTGAGTCTGGCGGATCGTATGTTACGTCACAAAATTCTACTTTTGCCGGTCTGTAGGGTTTGATAACTAAGGGGAATCAGGCTCGCCACAAATACGCTGCAGAATTCCAGCGTATTTGCGGTTGATGGCTTGATAAATAGATGCCAAGGTATCTATGTGCAGCCAGCAATCAGCAGCTACTAAGCCTATTTAGATATGCTTTTCAACAAATTATATCAAGAAAATGAAGCAAATTAGATGATAGAAGTAAATTGCAAAGTTGTTTAAAATTGAATGCTCTTTCTAAATCTAAATGTAAGTGCCCCAACATATATGATATTTAGCACATTAAACAGCAAGCTAGGAAACAATAATTACCAGCATATCACTTAGGAAACGTTTGCAATACGTGTTTGTAAATGGGGTAATTGCCAAATATTTACCTGTCTGCTTTGTTATTGTAAAGTAGTTTCACTGTATATTGCAAAATTTGTCTCAGCAATCTCGCAGATGCAAAAAGCGACTGACCATTTCCTTTCCAAAGTGTATTCCTGACATTCTAGAGGTGTGGTCCAGATTTTTCACCTAAACCTCAACTCAGCATGTGAAATTTTAAAAAGCTGCAGATGCCCTTGTGAAGCATCACGTGGCTTGTGGCTGCTTTTTGCTTTGTCAAAAGTGATGCGATTGTCTTGTTTCTCATTTTACTTTATTTTTTTAAACTGCTTTCAAATGATCTTTTGTGCATATGATACAATGGAATGTTTTACAGGAGGTGTATTTTGTTTGTTTGTTTTAGTATTCTTTATTTAGTTATATTTTTAAGGCTAGTGGAACTTGTTCTATGCCTTGAGACTAGGGTTCCCACCTCGGCCATGTTTTCCTGGATAATTATGAGTTACCCATGCTGTAGGGTGTACAGAGGGGAACATGAATTGCACCCCTGGTAACACACGAATAATGTTCCTGGACAGCACTATTCATGCTCCTCACATGTTCCATCTGTAACTCGTACGTGTCCAGGAAAACATGGCCGAGGTGGCAACTCTACTTGAGACGTGAACGTTTTTGCAATAAGAGTTTTTCCAGTGAGATATTATTTATATACTAGTGTTAAAGCCCATGTACACAGCCAAAATGTGTAAGGAAAAAAATATACAGAGGCAATGTGCACTTTTATCTCCTTTCCTTTAGCCCTTTATATCCTTTTCTGTAGCACTTTTAACTCCTTCTTTCCTTTCTCATTTAAATCTTCCTGTTTCTAATGATTTTTAGTGGCTACATGAATGCGAGTTAATCCCTTTCCATAATGCACCCATATGATCATACCGCTCATGTGATTGCGCAGGGTATACATTCCCCTTAATATCACGGTTTGTTCACTGATTATACCGCTCATGTTCTCAGGACTACATGCCCCATAATAACGCGATTCACGCAGGGTATTGTGAGGAATATATTGCTTGTGACTACATTCCCCTTTTTAATACCGCGTTTTTTTCTGTTCACGCATGCCCCTTATTACCGCGGTTCGCGCAGGGTATTGTGAGGAATATATTGCTTGTGACTACATTCCCCTTTTTAATACCGCGTTTTTTTCTGTTCACGCATGCCCCTTAATACCGCGGTTCGCGCAGGGTATTGTGGGAAATATAGTGCTCGCTATTACATTCTCCTTAATACTGCGGTTTCTTCTATTCTTGCAACGTTATGTATGTCTTGCGCAGTCTCTGCTGCTCATGACTGCATCAGACAAACATACCTAGCCTTTTATTATATAGGACATATGAGATATACAGTAAACTCCCAGTTAACCGGCACCCATGGGGATTGTTAGATTCCAGATAAGTGTAGATTCCGGTTGCTTTAGAGTTACTATTAAAAATAGGCCTAGCTAGGTTCTATAACCCATACTATTATAAACCCTGTATTTACTTGATATTAATATTTAAATACAGTAAATAAAAGCAAATGATTAATTAATATTAATGCCGCCTCCGTTCAGTCCTGGGCACCCAGTGGAGCATGATGTTTAATTCTCACACTGCCTTGTGCTCACAACTTTCAAGAGCAGTTATGTAGGGTCTGGTGGCATTAAAAGGGCTTGCTTCACCTTTGAGAGCCCACTATAGAGAAAGGAAGTTGCAGAGAAAAGTTAGTGTTAATTTTAATGTACAGTATCTTCGATTTTTTTTTTCTGGTTGCCTGAGAGTTCTGGTTGCTTGAGTTCTGGTTAACAGAGATTACTGTATATTTCCTGAATGGGTTTTAATTAATCTAGGCCAATTGCTCCATTTCTGCTATTTACTGTGTACACCATAGAAAAAGATAAACACACAAAGAAAAAAATTGTTTTATTTTGGGTTTTTTTTTGCAAGCAATGTGGTGGTGTTTTCCAGTATAATGATCTTTCTATAAACAAAACTTATTTTCTAAAAATGTTTGGTCTGGTGTTATTAATGTGGGTACTTTTCCAAAAAATTAAAGTTTCAATTTGCAGATAAATATAATGGGTTCCATCCAACAGACGGGCAGACAGCGATGTCCGGTGGACAAGATTCCCAGTAGCAACGTTTAATAAAAGGAGCCCTTTGTGTTTAATCTATTTGCAGGGGTTAAATGCATAGTTATAAGCAAGCAATAGTGCAAAAATAAAATGCTCAAAGATACTAGAGTCATTTATTTTTGCACTTTTTTGTCCCTTTGATTCAAAGGTATCAAGCTTATTGTATCCGGGGGCCACTGGCCAAGTGTTCTTTACCCTTAGGGGCCACTTGAACAGAGTGAGTGCTCTGGAACTGGATATACTAGAAACTGGAAGTGACATACTATCTTGTGGGCCTCATATGTCCTCAGAGCCGTTACTTTGAGACCACTGCTTTAAGTAGATATTAAAGACATTTATTTTATATATACATTGGATATATAAGTAATTAAGTGCTGCATTGCAAAAGATCTATACATAAAATACATGATCAGTGTTAGATTACAGAAAAATCCTGACAAAGTAAATATTTCTAATATATTACATCTCATGCAGAATTACATTCTGAGTTTTATGTCTCTAAAGTATAAAATCTAAAGATAATATTTATCTGCAGCATTTTTTTTAAATGAAGCCTAATTTTTCCCAGAAACATCTGATCTCAATTTTCACACAGGGCAAATATCAAATTATACTATTTGTAATTTCTACATTTTATCTGTTGCAAAATTAAAGTAAAATATGACTTTCTAATAGTTTAGTTGTAAGTTACTTGGCTGAATACTTTGAGTCAGTTTATACAGAAGTCTGGGATACTCTACGGGGATTACAACTTTAAAGTGTCAAAGCAGTTTTAGACTTAATTATAAATACCTGTGTGAGATAAATTGCCCTTGAAAGAAAACATTTGCATGCAGGTCATAAATTAATATTAGCATTTCAGAGTTTAAATATGCATAGATGAAGCTGATATACATTTGAACAATCATTTTATAAGCTTGTCATGTTTTGCTGAATTAGAAAATGTTTCTGATGGAAGATGATCTCCTTTCGTTTTTTTTTTTTTTTTGTTTGTTGTCTTAAATTTGGGGCTGGTTGCAGCTGGAATTTGCAGAAAATTAGCAATTAAATCATGTGAATTTTAGAGGTGCCATTAAACATTAGTAAAACTACAAACAAGATGTATGCAGAACTGTGGAGAGGAATCGTAAGATGGCATTAAAAAGCCATTTAATTGAGTATGTTTTATAGATATTGTTGCAGTGCATTATTAAATTAACACAAATGGCAAAAACAGGCGCTTAGTTTGTTACTTTTAAAATTATATATTCTTTGCTTGTGACAAAAAATCACGAGAATGCCAGCCAATGAAAATCCTGTATGTATGTACAAGATATGGCACATTGTGTGCACTCATTGTATATACTTCAGTTTCCCTAAATGAAGTGAGTATATCCAGACAAGCTTAACCGCTTAAAGGGACTTGTTACTTAAAGGGACATGGTACACTAGATTTTTCTTTGCATAAATGTTTTGTAGATGATCCATTTATATAACCCATCTGATGATGTTTTTGTAAAAATGTATAGTTTTGCTTATTTTTAAATAACATTGTGCTCATTTTCAGACTCCTAACCAAGCCCCAAGATATATATATATATATATATATATATATACTGATGTCTACAGACCCCAGCTTGTGTAATGGTTCGTTACATATCCAGAGGAGGGGGAGCGGGGTGTCTGCTTTTTTTGCTTTCTCAGCCCATTTCAGTGGGTGTTCCAGCCTAACCTCATCAACAGTGCTAAACTGGGAGCTTCTAAGTAAGTTTTAAAAAGGTTTTATTCTGGATTTTTAGATCAGTATCTGTGCATATTCCTCTTCATAGTAGTGTTCAGAGCCAGATTTTTTCATGTGAAAGTGTGACACACAAAGGTCTGTGAAAATCCAGATTGTTGTGTGTTGCACATTCACAAGAACTGTAAGTCTCAAGGCAAGCATCCAATCAGGATTTGATGTTTTAAGTGAGAGTGGTAGGAATATATAATAAAAATAGTTGGTAAGTAAATATTTTGCACATCTCTACACATCAATTTACCTGACTTGGGTCTCTCCTATATTATTTATTTTTTTGCATCTCCACCTATATTCTCAGCTATTTTCGTCTTTTACTCTCTCTATAGTTTATTATTTCAGGGCTTGTTCTCAAATGTTTTACCTCCTAACTACTGGTTTAATGAGAGATTGAGGTTTCAAGTAAGGCAGATAGGAATGTAAGAATAAGGTCAGAGGAAGGTTAGAGACTCAACAATAATCTTCCTGCAAAGTGATGTCCTCCAAAATCTGATGGATAACTAAAGCTGATAAAATCAAATGTTACATTCAAAGTTTTTGAACGAAAATAACATTTGATTACCAAATTTTAATGTTTTTTCATTCTTATCAACATTCGATTGTCCAAAATGAATGTCCACAGGACTATTCGTTCTACCAAACGAATTGCACTTTCACCACATTTGCCAATCCCTAGGCTTCTCCACATAGAGGTACTATAATATTTGCTGGTCAATAACTGAGTTAAATTTAATACAACATTTTAATACACCTGTAAATGGCATCCTGTAACATAGCATTATTATCTATAAATGATTTAGAGCCTAATGTTATTTACATACAAGTACAAGGTTACGATTAAAATGTCTTTTAAAGTTACCAGAATAATGTAACAATTTTTATTTTTTCCCTGCTCTCTCCTCTCTCTTCTTCCCAGTAAACTGGGGTTTTTTTTTTTTTTGTTTTTTTTTAAATTATATGCTCTATCCAAATCATGAAAGAAAACTTTTGAGTTTTTGTCTCTTTAAAAAAACTTCATCAAGGGTGGAGGCGGTACAGGTGTGAGGGTTATAATTTTCTACTTTTCAATCCTGATTTTCTTATTTAAATCCCATTTTACCCCAAAATAACCTTTCTCCTTGTACTAGGAAGAGCAAATAACATACAGACAAGAAAATGCTTTACAGATAGTGACACCTTTGAGAATTGGGGATGTTACAATAATGATTGGGGGTGCAAAGTACTCTTTTAAAACTGGTTAGGGAAAATTGTAACTTTAAATTAAATTTTGTATTTTTTTAAAATTTAAATTAAAGAAAATTTGCTTCTGATAATTAAGCCTTTTACTGGGAATTATATTTTGGGTTGGAATGGCTTTTAGCTGACTTCCAGGATATACATTTTTTAAGCAAATAATCTATTTAAAGAGACATTATGGTCAAAATTGAAATGCACATAGATCAATTCTATCTTTGGATAGAAAAATATGTACACAATACGTACTGTATATTGGCAAAAATGATTCTGCTAAAAGTTATCAATATTTTAAATTGAGAGGGCTTTTATTTGGTAAGGAGTAATTTTTAATTTTCCATCTATTGTTCTCTCTAAGGGTTTCAGGGATTACATAAATACTGATCATTGCAAAATGTTGCCTGTTGTGTACAGTTTATCAGGAGGAATTGATTTTAAGATACAAATTTACAAATAGGTAATGATAGGATTCCATTGACATGTAAAATAGATAATTATGTGGTCTTTTTTTTTTTTTTTTTTTAAACTACCAGAGCAAAACTTCAGCTGCTGTCAAATAGTTTTAAATAATTTTCCATTGTTGCCCTCAATAAATACTAATAATAATCTAATCAGTATAGTAGATTTGTGTATGCCACTAATTTCTATTTTCTGTTCATGAGGTAAAAAATATGTTTCTGCTTGAGAAGAAGCAGAGGCCTTACTCACACTTACAGGTAATTAAATAATAAGCACATATATTATTCAGTATGTTAGAACTGCAAATGTTTTGCCCCTTGAGTTATAACTGGCTCAAAGATGTATTTAATTCTTGTACTACCTTAGGCACTAGCAAAAATGCTGCCACCAAACCCCTCAACAAAAACAATTGTAACTTATAGCTGCCTCATAAATTTCCAGGATGGTACTGAGGGGAGTTATGCACCCCCATTAGAAAACCAGGGATCAACGATTTGTAATATGATTAATAAATAAAACTTTTGGCAGAGAATAGAAGTATAAAGACATCATGATGAAGAATTAATTCTCAAAATCTGATGTTTTACCTAAATCATAAAGCCATATGCACAGACCTTTTTTCTCCTGGACCAAAATAACACAATGAGTAGGCCACAGTGGCAGTTTACTTCTAGACTTTAAGGGCTGTAAATATGCCAGGATTTTAGTATCTTTGTAAGTGAGCAGATATAAATCAATAACTTTCAATCATTTTAATTATTTCCAAGAGAGGGATCCATAAATCACAGCCTGTTTGTGGTCCCAAAGGATTCAAATCAAACTTCTGTGTTTTAAATTGAGATAACTGACTAGTTTGGGGTCCAATTTAAACTGATTAAATGATATTTGTCTCCGTTATCTAGAATTCCTGACTTCAGCAATTTTTTTGCATATAAGTTGTTTTTGTATATGTATATATATATATATATATATATATATATATATATATATATATATATATATATATAAAGAAAATATTCTGTAGTTTGCTTAATGCTTAAATATCTTTATATTCTTAAAGCAATATATCTGCACTAGTTTGTACTGTGTCATTCTAATTTATAAACACATTTTTACAAGTAAAATGTATGTCATTTTCCAACTCCTTATGGTCCCATCCTCCCTGCAGGTCTCAGAGTTATTTAAGCAGGTCTCTAATAAATCAGCGTCAGGACAACACTATTCCACTCAGCAGAACAATTAGGCTGTTATTTCCCTCTCCCGTCAGCTGGGCCCTGTTATTATCCGCAGAGTCTCATTCAACCTCTGTACACTTTGCAGTGTAATTATAGCTGCGCTGTGAAATCAATGCTGGCTGTGGGAAGATGAATGAGCGCTGAGGCCTGGTGACACAGACATGTCGTTCAAAGCCTTCAGTATTCTCCAAAGCCTGACACCTGGTTCTTAGAGGCTAACTCAGAGATACCAACTCTAACTTCTGGGAGTCCCATTGATTTGTACTTGGAATCATTGAATGTTAGCCTCATGCCACGTAGACTACATGATAAACATCCTTCTCTTTCCAGTTAAGCGTATTTCTTCTATTATTTTAAAGTACTTTTTTTTCCCGACTCCAACCTACACGCCACATAACAGCTCCCTAGAGACACTCCTTACCAAATAAAAGCCCTCTCAACATTTTCACAGAATTTCTGCTGCCCTATTATTCTAAATTACTGTTGCAAATTCACATATTTCTTTTTTATATCTACCTTATAAAGCTCTATTAATTATTCTTTTAAACAGCTTCTCATAATTTCTGATTTAGATCTGTGGAAAACTGGCTATACCTGCTCCTACTGCTGTGTGTACCTGGGGTTGCCATCTAAACCAAAGTATCTCAACTCCATTCCTCAAATAACTCTTACAGGCCAGATTTTATTGATATCTGAACTAGAGCACAGGTGAAATAATCAGCTATTCAGTAGCCATGGTTACTAACCTGCTCTCACCCATCATCTGATTATATCACCTGCACTCTTGTTCAGATATGATGAAAATCTGACTTGTTAGGGTTACTTAAAGGAACATGAAACCCATTTTTTTTTCTTTCATGGTTCAGATAGAGAATACAATTTTAAACAATAGTCAAATTTCCTTCCATTATCTAATTTGCTTAATTCTTTAGATATCTTTTGTTGAAGAAATAGCAGTGCACATGACTGAGCCAATCACACGAGGCCTCTATGTTCAGCCACCAATCAGTAGCTACTGAGCCTATCTAAATATGCTTTTAAACAAAGGATATCAAGAGAATGAAGCAAATTATATAATAGAAGTAAATTTGAAAGTTGTTTAAAGTTGCATTCTCTTCCTAAAGTATGAAAGAAAAAAATTTGGGTTTCATGTCCCTTTAAGGACTGGAGTTGAGAAACAGAGTTCTAGACCAGTAATAGCCAACTTCTTAGCACATGTGGGTCACAGATCAATATTTTAGAATACTTAAGGGCCGAATATAAATTTATGGCTATCAAACATGCAAATAATATATTTCCTAAAACTGCTAAATAGCACAGATTTAGGTCAGGTTGCATGGTACACTCTGTCTGCTGTCCTCCCTCCAGATGACTCTTTTGAGTTGTGGCCAAAAAATATTGTTGATTTGTTAGTGTGGTTAAAGGGATGGTAAATCCAAGCGTTTAAAAAAAAAACTAGCATTTTCCATCACTAGAAATAAAGTGGACTTTCAGTGATCACTTAGTAAAAAAAAAAAAGAGTGCTAAACGCACCCTTTCTGTGCCGCGGCTCCTCGCTAAAGTCAGCGCCTCCGTTCGCCCATGGCACAGCGCTGCTCTCTCAATGAGATGATGTTTCCACCTCCAATAGCCGTGCTAGTCATCTGACAGTGTGCTAGCATGGTTATTGGTTTAGAGGTGGAAACGTAACTCATTGAGAGAAGAGCACAGTGCTAAAGGTTGGCCGGAGGCGCTGACTTTAGTGAGGAGCCGCAGCACAGAAAGGTTAAATTTAGCACTTATTTTTTAAACAGCTGAATGTCCACTTTATTTTTAGTGATAATAAATCCTAGCGTTTTTATAAATGCTAATATTTACCATCACTTTAACACAGTTACTCTGAATGCCGAATCTGTAGCTCAGAATGGTTTAAAAATGCTTTAAAACGTCATCATTTTTACTATTTAATAACGATTTAGCAATGTCTTTGTCAGTTGATTGATTCTATGAAAGGTTCACTTTTGTTTTTGGACAATTCTGACTGCAGTAAAGAAAAAAAAGAAAAAAATAATAATAATAAAAAAAGTCATCTTTTTTTGTGCTGCGGCTATTGCAGTTGCACCAGCTGCCTATTTAACTTTATTTCTCCAACATAGGTGTGTCCGGTCCACGGCGTCATCCTTACTTGTGGGATATTCTCTTCCCCAACAGGAAATGGCAAAGAGCCCAGCAAAGCTGGTCACATGATCCCTCCTAGGCTCCGCCTACCCCAGTCATTCTCTTTGCCGTTGTACAGGCAACATCTCCACGGAGATGGCTTAGAGTTTTTTAGTGTTTAACTGTAGTTTTTCATTATTCAATCAAGAGTTTGTTATTTTCAAATAGTGCTGGTACGTACTATTTACTCAGAAACAGAAAAGAGATGAAGAATTCTGTTTGTATGAGGAAAATGATTTTAGCAACCGTAACTAAAATCCATGGCTGTTCCACACAGGACTGTTGAGAGCATTAACTTCAGTTGGGGGAACAGTTTGCAGTCCTTTGCTGCTTGAGGTATGACACATTCTAACAAGACGATGTAATGCTGGAAGCTGTCATTTTCCCTATGGGATCCGGTAAGCCATGTTTATTACGATTGTAAATAAGGGCTTCACAAGGGCTTCTTTAGACTGTAGACATTTTTTGGGCTAAATCGATTGATATTATCACTTATTTAGCCTTGAGGAATCATTTATTCTGGGTATTTTGATATAATAATATCGGCAGGCACTGTTTTAGACACCTTATTCTTTAGGGGCTTTCCCAAAGCATAGGCAGAGTCTCATTTTCGCGCCGGTGTTGCGCACTTGTTTTTGAGAGGCATGGCATGCAGTCGCATGTGAGAGGAGCTCTGATACTTTTAAAAGACTTCTGAAGGCATCATTTGGTATCGTATTCCCCTTGGGTTTGGTTGGGTCTCAGCAAAGCAGATACCAGGGACTGTAAAGGGGTTAAAGCTTAAAACGGCTCCGGTTCCGTTATTTTAAGGGTTAAAGCTTCCAAAATTGGTGTGCAATATTTTCAAGGCTTTAAGACACTGTGGTGAAAGTTTGGTGAATTTTGAACAATTCCTTCATGTTTTTTCGCAATTGCAGTAATAAAGTGTGTTCAGTTTAAAATTTAAAGTGACAGTAACGGTTTTATTTCAAAACGTTTTTTGTACTTTCTTATCAAGTTTATGCCTGTTTAACATGTCTGAACTACCAGATAGACTGTGTTCTGAATGTGGGGAAGCCAGAATTCCTATTCATTTAAATAAATGTGATTTATGTGATAATGACAATGATGCCCAAGATGATTCCTCAAGTGAGGGGAGTAAGCATGGTACTGCATCATTCCCTCCTTCGTCTACACGAGTCTTGCCCACTCAGGAGGCCCCTAGTACATCTAGCGCGCCAATACTCCTTACTATGCAACAATTAACGGCTGTAATGGATAATTCTGTCAAAAACATTTTAGCCAAAATGAACCCTTGTCAGCGTAAGCGTGGATGCTCTGTTTTAGTTACTGAAGAGCATGACGACGCTGATATTAATATCTCTGAAGGGCCCCTAACCCAATCTGAGGGAGCCAGGGAGGTTTTGTCTGAGGGAGAAATTACTGATTTAGGGAACATTTCTCAGCAGGCTGAATCTGATGTGATTACTTTTAAATTTAAATTGGAACATCTCCGCATTTTGCTTAAGGAGGTATTATCCACTCTGGATGATTGTGAAAATTTGGTCATCCCAGAGAAACTATGTAAAATGGACAAGTTCCTAGAGGTGCCGGGGCTCCCAGAAGCTTTTCCTATACCCAAGCGGGTGGCGGACATTGTTAATAAAGAATGGGAAAGGCCCGGTATTCCTTTCGTCCCTCCCCCCATATTTAAAAAATTGTTTCCTATGGTCGACCCCAGAAAGGACTTATGGCAGTCAGTCCCCAAGGTCGAGGGAGCGGTTTCTACTTTAAACAAACGCACCACTATTCCCATAGAGGATAGTTGTGCTTTCAAAGATCCTATGGATAAAAAATTAGAAGGTTTGCTTAAAAAGATGTTTGTTCAGCAGGGTTACCTTCTACAACCCATTTCATGCATTGTCCCTGTCACTACAGCCGCATATTTCTGGTTTGATGAACTGATTAAGGTGCTCGATAGTGACTCTCCTCCTTATGAGGAGATTATGGACAGAGTCAATGCTCTCAAATTGGCTAATTCTTTCACTCTAGACGCCTCTTTGCAATTGGCTAAGTTAGCGGCTAAGAATTCTGGGTTTGCTATTGTGGCGCGCAGAGCGCTTTGGTTAAAATCTTGGTCGGCTGATGCGTCTTCCAAGAACAAGCTACTAAACATTCCTTTCAAGGGGAAAACGCTGTTTGGTCCTGACTTGAAAGAGATTATCTCTGATATCACTGGGGGTAAGGGTCATGCCCTTCCTCAGGATCGGCCTTTCAAGGCAAAAAATAGACCTAATTTTCGTCCCTTTCGTAAAAACGGACCAGCCCAAGGTGCTACGTCCTCTAAGCAAGAGGGTAATACTTCTCAGGCCAAGCCAGCTTGGAGACCAATGCAAGGCTGGAACAAGGGAAAGCAGGCAAAGAAACCTGCCACTGCTACCAAGACAGCATGAAATATCGGCCCCCGATCCGGGACCGGATCTGGTGGGGGGCAGACTCTCTCTCTTCGCTCAGGCTTGGGCAAGAGATGTTCTGGATCCTTGGGCGCTAGAAATAGTCTCCCAGGGTTATCTTCTGGAATTCAAGGGACTTCCCCCAAGGGGAAGGTTCCACAGGTCTCAGTTGTCTTCAGACCACATAAAAAGACAGGCGTTCTTACATTGTGTAGAAGACCTGTTAAAAATGGGAGTGATTCATCCTGTTCCATTGAGAGAACAAGGGATGGGGTTCTACTCCAATCGGTTCATAGTTCCCAAAAAAGAGGGAACATTCAGACCAATCCTAGATCTCAAGATCTTAAACAAATTTCTCAAGGTCCCATCTTTCAAGATGGAAACCATTCGAACTATCCTTCCTTCCATCCAGGAAGGTCAATTCATGACCACGGTGGATTTAAAGGATGCGTATCTACATATTCCTATCCACAAGGAACATCATCGGTTCCTAAGGTTTACATTCCTGGACAAACATTACCAGTTCGTGGCGCTTCCTTTCGGATTAGCCACTGCTCCAAGGATTTTCACAAAGGTACTAGGGTCCCTTCTAGCTGTGCTAAGACCAAGGGGCATTGCAGTAGTACCTTACCTGGACGACATTCTGATTCAAGCGTCGTCCCTCCCTCGAGCAAAGGCTCACACGGACATCGTCCTGGCCTTTCTCAGATCGCACGGCTGGAAAGTGAACGTGGAAAAGAGTTCTCTATCCCCGTCAACAAGGGTTCCCTTCTTGGGAACAATTATAGACTCCTCAGAAATGAGGATTTTTCTAACAGAGGCCAGAAAGACAAAGCTTCTGGACTCTTGTCGAATACTTCATTCCGTTCCTCTTCCTTCCGTAGCTCAGTGCATGGAAGTGATCGGGTTGATGGTAGCGGCAATGGACATAGTTCCTTTTGCGCGCATTCATCTAAGACCATTACAACTGTGCATGCTCAGTCAGTGGAATGGGGACTATACAGACTTGTCTCCAAAGATACAAGTAAATCAGAGGACCAGAGACTCACTCCGTTGGTGGCTGTCCCTGGACAACCTGTCACGAGGGATGACATTCCACAGACCAGAGTGGGTCATTGTCACGACCGACGCCAGTCTGATGGGCTGGGGCGCGGTCTGGGGATCCCTGAAAGCTCAGGGTCTTTGGTCTCGGGAAGAATCTCTTCTACCGATAAATATTCTGGAACTGAGAGCGATATTCAATGCTCTCAAGGCTTGGCCTCAGCTAGCGAGGACCAAGTTCATACGGTTTCAATCAGACAACATGACGACTGTTGCGTACATCAACCATCAGGGGGGAACAAGGAGTTCCCTAGCGATGGAAGAAGTGACCAAGATTATTCTATGGGCGGAGTCTCACTCCTGCCACCTGTCTGCTATCCACATCCCGGGAGTGGAAAATTGGGAAGCGGATTTTCTGAGTCGTCAGACATTGCATCCGGGGGAGTGGGAACTCCATCCGGAAATCTTTGCCCAAGTCACGCAACTTTGGGGCATTCCAGACATGGATCTGATGGCCTCTCGTCAGAACTTCAAAGTTCCTTGCTACGGGTCCAGATCCAGGGATCCCAAGGCGGCTCTAGTGGATGCACTAGTAGCACCTTGGACCTTCAAACTAGCTTATGTGTTCCCGCCGTTTCCTCTCATCCCCAGGCTGGTAGCCAGGATCAATCAGGAGAGGGCGTCGGTGATCTTGATAGCTCCTGCGTGGCCACGCAGGACTTGGTATGCAGATCTGGTGAATATGTCATCGGCTCCACCTTGGAAGCTACCTTTGAGACGAGACCTTCTTGTTCAGGGTCCGTTCGAACATCCGAATCTGGTTTCACTCCAGCTGACTGCTTGGAGATTGAACGCTTGATTTTATCGAAGCGAGGTTTCTCAGATTCTGTTATCGATACTCTTGTTCAGGCCAGAAAGCCTGTAACTAGAAAGATTTACCACAAAATTTGGAAAAAATATATCTGTTGGTGTGAATCTAAAGGATTCCCTTGGGACAAGGTTAAGATTCCTAGGATTCTATCCTTCCTTCAAGAAGGATTGGAAAAAGGATTATCGGCAAGTTCCCTGAAGGGACAGATTTCTGCCTTGTCGGTGTTACTTCACAAAAAACTGGCAGCTGTGCCAGATGTTCAAGCCTTTGTTCAGGCTCTGGTTAGAATCAAGCCTGTTTACAAACCTTTGACTCCTCCTTGGAGTCTCAATTTAGTTCTTTCAGTTCTTCAGGGGGTTCCGTTTGAACCCTTACATTCCGTTGATATTAAGTTATTATCTTGGAAAGTTTTGTTTTTAGTTGCAATTTCTTCTGCTAGAAGAGTTTCAGAATTATCTGCTCTGCAGTGTTCTCCTCCTTATCTGGTGTTCCATGCAGATAAGGTGGTTTTACGTACTAAACCTGGGTTTCTTCCAAAAGTTGTTTCTAACAAAAACATTAACCAGGAGATTATCGTACCTTCTCTGTGTCCGAAACCAGTTTCAAAGAAGGAACGCTTGTTGCACAATTTGGATGTTGTTCGCGCTCTAAAATTCTATTTAGATGCTACAAAGGATTTTAGACAAACATCTTCCCTGTTTGTTGTTTATTCAGGTAAAAGGAGAGGTCAAAAAGCAACTTCTACCTCTCTCTCTTTTTGGATTAAAAGCATCATCAGATTGGCTTACGAGACTGCCGGACGGCAGCCTCCCGAAAGAATCACGGCTCATTCCACTAGGGCTGTGGCTTCCACATGGGCCTTCAAGAACGAGGCTTCTGTTGATCAGATATGTAGGGCAGCGACTTGGTCTTCACTGCACACTTTTACCAAATTTTACAAGTTTGATACTTTTGCTTCTTCTGAGGCTATTTTTGGGAGAAAGGTTTTGCAAGCCGTGGTGCCTTCCATTTAGGTGTCCTGATTTGCTCCCTCCCTTCATCCGTGTCCTAAAGCTTTGGTATTGGTTCCCACAAGTAAGGATGACGCCGTGGACCGGACACACCTATGTTGGAGAAAACAGAATTTATGTTTACCTGATAAATTTCTTTCTCCAACGGTGTGTCCGGTCCACGGCCCGCCCTGGTTTTTTAATCAGGTCTGATAATTTATTTTCTTTAACTACAGTCACCACGGTACCATATGGTTTCTCCTATGCTATTATTCCTCCTTAACGTCGGTCGAATGACTGGGGTAGGCGGAGCCTAGGAGGGATCATGTGACCAGCTTTGCTGGGCTCTTTGCCATTTCCTGTTGGGGAAGAGAATATCCCACAAGTAAGGATGACGCCGTGGACCGGACACACCGTTGGAGAAAGAAATTTATCAGGTAAACATAAATTCTGTTTTACATTTATGATGCTAACAGGAAGTAACGGGTGAACTTTTTTTTTCCATTAATAAATTCTGAATAATCCCATAAGAGAATAAATATATATATATTTTGGCAACAAACAATTTCTCTAAAACTAATTTTTGTGTCTGTGCACTTGACTAATAAAGAATAAAGACACTGTTATAATTAAACTAAGTGTTGGAATCTAATTTTAAAGAAACAATTATTTAAAATTAGTACTAGCAGCTTTATTTTTTGAGTTATGCTGTACAATTATTTATACAAATGTATGCTAATTTGCATGGCCAGTGTTATTTTCCTAAGAAGGTGGCAAGTATACTCTATGGGCTAGATTAAAAGTGTTGCTTGAATTTTCATTTTTGTGCTCTTCGGGTTGTATTCGTATTTACAAATCACAAAAAAACGTATTTTGCGCTAGCGTTAACCTGAATAGGCGAAAAACTTAACTTAAGTTTTTGCTTGCGCGTGCATGTATTCCTCCATAGAGATCAATGGAAAAAAAAAACTAACACCCAAGATCACGCAAACTCCATTGCCTTTTTGCATTCCTCATAGAAGTCAATGGAAAAATAAATTGTTGAAAAAAAACAAACACCCATCCCGCAAACAACAGCATATTCGCATAAGTAAATGTGAAATATTTACAGAAAATACCAATTTAAAATCTTTATTAAATATGAATATTGATAAATATGTTTTTTCATGTTTTTATCTGCATAAAGGCAAAGGGCTATAATGCAGTTATATATATTTTAGATATGTGTACACACACATATATATATATATATATATATATATAAATGTTTCTGTATTTATATGTATATATATATATATATATATATATATATATATATACATACATACAAATACATCTTTAGCAATGTATATGTATGTGTCTCAATGTTAAAGCTATTTACCTGCCTTTTTTTCCCTAACACTCGAGATCTCTTTTGTGAAATATTTTTTTAAATAATTTACTATTAGACAGTGTTATTATGAGTGTAACTGTACTTTGTAATGTATTTTTGAAGTGTTTTGTGTACATTTTTAGTTTTGGAAAACAGTTAACCACAGGGTCGATTTCGCCAGCGCAATTGCGATTTCGCTACACTTGTAATATCATCGAAAATAGCTCACAAAAACATGATTGCACTAGCGCAAATCCATTTGCGCCTCACTTGTAATCTAGCCCTATATCTGTAAAACTATTTCCATTGCTAAATATTATAATGTCTTACTATTTCTGTAACAGATTTGAATGACAGGTGGCTGAACACTTAATACCCATTTATATAATTGTTTACAATGAATCATTATCTCACTCTATAATTGTTTTCTTCAACTTTTCAAGCACAATGTCTTAATATAATGTATTGGAAAGCTCCATATAATGACTCCAGGTGCCACATTAAGATGCTTGGAGGCTCGATGTGCAGGGATTAATTTTGGCTCAGGCCTAGGGAGGGATATTTATAAGCCAGCACACTGTAACAGGCTGCCTCTGTTGTTCTACAATTAAAAAAAAAAAAACATATATTATGTAAGAACTTACCTACCAGGAGGGGGAAAAGTTTCCCAAATCTCAAATGCCTGTAAATATACCTCCCATCTCACTCATACCTCAGTTTAACGTTTAGAAACATAGAAACATAGATATCGATGGCAGATAAGAGCCATAGGCCCAGCAAGTCTGCCTGATATTACCTAACAATATAAACCTATCTAGTTCGTAGGATAGCCTTATGCTTGTCCCAGGCATTTTTAAAGTCCCCCACAGTGTTTGTCATTACTACCTCTTGAGGAAGTTTATTCCATAAATCAATCACTCTTTCTGTAAAGAAGCTTCCTCAAATTACTCCTGAATCTACTACCCTTCAGCTTGAGATCATGACCCCTTGTTCTTGAATTTTCTATTTTATGTAAAATACCCACAGCCTCAGTTTTACTAAGCCCTTTAATGTACTTGAAAGTTGCTATCATATCACCTCTTTCCCTTCTCTCCTCTAAGCTATACATATTTAGGTAATTGAGCCTATCCTGGTAAGTTTTATTTTTTTAGACCATGTGCCATTTTGGTAGCCCTCCTTTGCATAGATTCAAGTTTGTTAATATCCTTCTGAAGATATGGCCTCCAGAACTGCACACAATACTCAAGATGAGGCCTAACGATCTATAAAGTGGCATAAGAACCTTACTATTTCTGCTGCAAATACCTCTACCAATACATCCAAGCATTCTGCTAGCCTTACTCACTGCATTACTACATTGTTTACTAAGTTTTAAATCATCTGAAAGAATAATTCCCAAGTCCTGTTCCTCATCTGTAACAATCAGTGTGTGATTGAGTGTGTAATTAACATTTTTATTTTTCTTCCCTAAATGCATTATTTTACACTTTGCTGTGTTAAATTTTAGATCCCAGTTGTTTGTCCAATCCTCCAATTGCTGTATATCACTTCTCATTTTCTCTACCCCCCTGGAACATCCACTCTGTTACAATTTTTTGTATTATCTGCAAACAGACATACTTTCCCATGTAGCCCTTTGCTGATATCACAGATAAATATGTTAAACAAAAAGGCCCCAGAACTGACCACTGAGGAACACCACTAGTAACAGCCACCTCTGCTGAATGAACTCCATTTACTAAGACACTTTGCTTTCTGTCCTTAAGCCAGCATTTCACCCAGTTCACGATTTTTGAGTCTAGACCAAAGAGATAGAGTTTGTGAATTAGTTTATTGTGTGGGACGGTGTCAAATGCTTTGCTGAAATCTAGATATGCTACATCAACTGCTCCACCCTTGTCTAATACTTTTGTTACACCCTTGTCAATTAGATTAGTCTGACATGATCTCCCTGAAGTAAAACCATGCAGATTTTGGTCCTCTAAATTGTTTGTCTTTATGTAAGTCATAATTATTTATTTTAAGAGGCTTTCCATTAATTCCCTACTATTGAAGTTAAACTAACTGGCCTGTAGTTCCCAGATTCTTCCCTACTGACCTTTTTATGAAGAGGTATTACATTTGCTATTCTCCAATAATCTGGGACAGCATCTGTTAATAGTGACTGATTAAACAGATCAGTTAATGGCGGGGCAGTTAGCACTGATTGAAGTTCTTTTAAAACCCTTGGGTGAATATTATCAGGAACCACTGCCTTTTTAACATTTATTTTTGATAATGCTAACAAAACCTCATCCTCTGTAAAATGATTAGTGTTAAGCTTGTTTCTATTTTTCGTAGTATCCCTTAATGTAGATATTCTATCTTCACAATCTTTTGTGAAAACATAACAGAAGTAATCATTGATACAGTCTGCAATTTGCTTATCTCCTATTACTCTACCATCAACTGATTTAAATTTTACTATTCCTACCTTATTTTTTCTTCTTTCACTGATATATCTAAAGAATGTTTTGTCCCCATGTTTTACTGACTGTGCTATCTTCTCTTCTGCATGAGCTTTAACCTTCCTAATTAACTGCTTAGTCTTTTTTTGTTAACGTCTCCATATTTTCATATCATCATCTGATTGTGTGTGTCTGTAATTTTTATAAGCTATATTTTTTGTCTTTACAGCATCTGCTACTTCTTTGGAAAACCAAATTGGTTCCCGCTTTCTTTTACTTTTACAGACATGTCTAATCAGTATGCGGTTGCATCTAAAATGGCACCCTTCAAAAATTCCCACTGTTCTTGAACCCCTGTAATAAGAGTTTTCCCTTTTAAATTGTTTTTTAGGTGAAGTGTTTAAGGCGTAAAAGCATAAAAAAGGGGAACAGGATAAATAATGTGCTTTTTACAAAAAAATCATAACCCCCAAAAAATGGGTGGGTCTCGTGGACTCTCAACTCCATGAAAGAAATTAATTTATCAGGTAAGTTCTTACATAAATTATGTTTTCTTTCATATAGGTGGTGAGAGTCCATGAGCTAGTAACTAATTGGATATAATACCCAAGATGTGGACAGCTATTTCCGCTGAGACATAAAAATCTAAAATAATAATTAAGTTTTCTTAAAAATTCAAAAAACTTAAATCATAGGCACTAGAATCAAACTGAGACAGCTGCCTGAAGAACCTTTCTACCAAAAGCTGCTTCCGAAGAAGTAAAAACATCAAAATGGAAACATTTAGTAAATGTCTGCAAAGAAGACCAAGTGGCTGTTTTGCCCATTTGATTAACTGAAGTTTCATACTTGAAAACCCAAGATGTGGCAACTAATCTTGTAGAATGAGCTGTTATTCTTTGAGGTGGAGACTGTCCCGCCTCCAAATAAGCTTTGTGAATCAGAAGTTTCAACCAAGATACCAAAGAAATGCAAAGACTTTCTGACCTTTTCTGGAACTAGAAAAAAATAACAAATAGGCTAGAAGTCTTTCTGAAATCTTTAGTAGTCTCAACATAATATTTCAAAGCTCTTACCACATCCAAAGAATGTAAAGACCTTTCAAAAGTATTCTTAGGATAAGGACACAAGTAAGGAACAATAATTTCCATATTAATGTTGTTAGAATTTACAACTTTAGGCAAAAATTTAAACGAAGTCCGCAAAGCATCTTTATCTTGATGGAAAATCAGATAAGGAGACTCGCAAGAGAGAGCAGACAATTCAGAAACTCTTCTAGCAGAAGAGATAGTCAAGAGAAATAACTTTTTCCAAAAAAGTAGTTTAATGTCCAAAGAATGCATAGGCTCAAAATGAGGAGCATGTAAAGTCTTTAATACCAAATTTAGACCCCAAGGAGGAGAGATAGATTTAATAACAGGTTTGATACGAGTCAAAGCCTGTATGAAACAGTGAACATCAGGAAGATTAGCAATCTTTCTGTGAAATAAAACAGAAAGAGCAGATATTTGTCCTTTCAAAGTATTGGCAGACAAACCTTTATCCAAACCATCCCGAAGAAACTGTAGAATCCTAGGAATTCTAAAAGAATGCCAAGAATAATTATGAGTGTAACACCATGAAATATAGGTTTTCCAAACCTTGTGATATATTTTCCTTGAACTAGGCTTACAAGCCTGTATCATAGTGTTAGTCACAGAGTCAGAGAAACCTCTATGACTAAGGACCAAGAATTCAATTTCCATGCCTTCAAATTTAGAGATTTGAGATCCGGATGGAAAAAAGGGCCTTGAGATAGAAGGTCTAGTCTTAGAGGAAGTGATCAAGATTGACAACTGGACATTCGGACAAGGTCCACATACCAGAACCGGTGAGGCCATGCTGGTGCTATCAGAAACACATAAGATTGTTTCATTATGATCTTTGAGATCACTCTTGGAAGAAGAACCAGAGGTGGAAAAATGTAGGCAGGTTGGTAAAACCATGGAACTCCTAGAGCATCCATCAATTCCGCTTGAGGATCCCTGGACCTGGAGAGGTATCTGGGAAGTTTCTTGTTTAGATGAGAGACCATCAGATCTATGCCTGAAAGACCCCACATCTGCACAATCTGATAGAACACATCTGGATGGAGAGACCACTCCACTGGATGTAGAGTCTGACTGCTTAGATAATCTGCTTCCCAATTGTCCACACCTGGTATATCAATTGCAGTGATTAGACAAGAGTTGGATTCTGCCCAAGAAAGTATAAGAGATACGTCTTTCATTGCTAGGGGACTGAGAGTCCCACCTTGATGATTGACATATGCCACTGTTGTGACATTGTCTGTTTTAAACCGAATATACAATTCTCTCTTTAATAGAGGCTATGGGGCCGAATTATCAAGCTCCGAATGGCTTGAATGGCTTAAGAACGCTGCTCCACAACTGGTCCGCTGCCTCTGAGACTGCGGTCTGCAATCCGCCCAATCCTATACTATCTGGTTGATTGACACCCCTGCAAATCTGCAGGGGGCGGCATTGCGCAAGCAGTTCTGGTGAACTGCTTGTTCAATGTTAAATGCCAACAGCATATGCTGTCAGCATTCAGCAATGTCTATCAGACATGATACGATACAGCGTATCATGTCGGACAGACATTGATACAGATATTGATTGATAACCTCACCTCTCGAGAATTCCAAACTCCTTGTGCTGTCAGAGACCCCCAAACAGTTCCCCAACCTGTGAGACTTGCATCTGTTGTGGTCACAGTCCAGGTAGGATGAACAAAGGTGGTCCCTTGAACAATAAGGTGATGGTTTAACCACCAAGTCAGAGAGAGTTGAGTGTTAGAATTTAAGTATATCAGTTGTGATATCTGAGTATAATTCCTGCACCAATGGTGCAACATGCATAGCCACTGAAGGGAATGATAGAGACTGAAGGTTTAGACAAGCTGAAACCAATTTCAAACTTCTCTTTTCCTTTAGGGATAGTGTCATGGGCACTGAATATATCTGGAAACCTAAAAAGGTGACCTTTGTCTGAGGAATCAAAAAACTCTTTGGTAAATTGATCTTCCAACCATGTCTTTGAAGAAACAACAGACGTTGTTTTGTGTGAGATTCCGCTAAATGAAAAGATTGAGCTAGTACCAAGATATCGTCCAAATAAGGAAACACTGCAATACTCTCTGATTACCGATATAAGGGCACCTAAAACTCTTGAGAATATTCTTGGTGCTGTTGCAAGGCCAAACGGAAGAGCAATAAATTAGTAATGCTTGTTTAGAAAAGAGAATCTCAGAAATCGATAGTGATCTGGATGAATCGGAATGTAAAGGAAAGAGTCCTGTAAGTCTATTGTGGACATGAAGTGACCTTGCTGAACAAAAGTCAGAATAGTCCTTATAGTCACATCTTGAAAATTGGTCTAAAAGAATTTTCCTTCTTTGGTACAATGAATAGATTTGAATAAAAACCCAAACCTTGTTCCTACTGTGGAACTGGGACAATTACCCCTAAAAGTTCTAGATCTGAAACACATTTCAGAAAGGCTTGAGCTTTAATTGGGCTTTTTGGTACATGGGTAAGAAAGAATCTTCCCAAGGGAGGTCTTATTTTGAATCCAATTCGTTACCCCTGAGAAATTTTATTTTGAATCCACTGATTTTGGACAGAGTCTGTCCAAACTCTTTGAAATAGCTTTAGTCTGCCTCTACCAGAAGAACTGGCTTGAGAGCTGCACCTTCATGGAGGTTTAGGGGTAGGATTTGGTTTCTTATAAGGCTTGGATTTATTCAGTTTCGGAGATTGTCTCCAATTAGAGCCAAAGGCCTTAGGGGAAGGAGTGGTTGTCTGTTCTCTAATCTCACAAAAGGAATTAAAACTATTGGGAGCTTTAAATTTACCCTTAGATTCATGTCTTGGGGCAGAAAAACTCCCTTTCCCCCAGTGATAGTGGAAATAATAGAATCCAATTGAGAACCAAAAAGATTCTTTACCTTGAAAAGAAAGAGATAGCAATCTTGTATAGATACCATGTCATAATTCCAAGATGTAAGCCATAAAGCTCTTCTAGTCAGAACAGCTAAAGACAAAGATTTAATGTTAAGTTTTACAACATCAAAAGATAGCATCGCAAATAAAATGATTTGCATGTTGAAGTAAGAGAATATTGTTAGATAATTCTGGGTCTAAAGACAACTGCTGAGCTAAACTGTCCAACCAGCAGCAACATCAGCGATAGATATAACTGGTCTAAGACTATAACCAGTATGCAAATATGCCCTTCTAACATAAGATTCAAGTATTCTATCTAAAGGTTTTAAAAAGAAGTGCTGTCTTCTATAGGAATGGTAGTACCTTTGGCAAGAGTGAAAATAGTCCTATCAACTTTACGGACTGTTTCCCAAAGTCAAAATTAGCAATAGGCAAAGGATACAATTTTTTAAACCTAGAAGAAAGATTAAAAGAAGTACCAGGCTTAGACCATTCTTTAGCAATGAGATTAGAGATAGTGTCTGGTATAGAAAATACTTTAGGAGTAATAACAGTAGTCTTAAATACAGAATTTAAACCATTACTAGGTCTAACAGTTTTAGGCTCCTCAATCCCTAAAGTAAATAATACTTCCTTAAACATAGGACAAATATATTACATTTTAAACAAAAAAGAAGATTTGTCAATCTCTGTCTCTGATGTAAGATCCTCCGAATCAGAGGAACTCCCATTAGTAGAAGATATGCCAGTATGCTGTCGGTCAGTACAAAATTCACTAGATTTAAGAACATAATGCAAAACCATTTTACATTTATTTGAAGGCAGAATAGCAGACATAGGGCAGTGGCGTCACTAGGGGGGGGGCGGGGGGGGGGGGGGCCGCACCCGGGTGACACCCACCAGGGGGTGACACCAAAAAAAAAAAAAAAATTTTTTTTTTTTTTTTTTTTTTTTTAAATTTTATTGAAATTCAAAGAAATACAATGTTGAGATGCATAGATTTTTTTTTTATTAGAGGGGCTGGCATTTGTGAACATTGGTGGGACTGGGGAAGATGTAGACACACAATTTTTTTGCCCCTTGAGCCAGTGCTGCAATTTCAACAAATAGTTTTCCCGGCTGCTTTTGCTTGTTTGTACTTTGCTTCTCCCCTGCCCAATTTTGCTATGAATGTTGTGGGCATGCCGTGGGGCTTGCAAAGTTGCGCTGCTAGCCTAAACCTGCCTGCCTATCTGTGCTCACTGCTCAGTGACATGTGGAGCAGTGGAGTCACTCACTGCTGTGCTGTCTCTCTAAACGGGAACTGGCAAATCATGAGGGGATGCCTGGCACCTGACCGCATGACTGTTTGACACTGTCTTTAAAGTGAAGGAGCCACGTATGATGCCCACCAGACCATTACGGTTACGGTACACTAAGTGCACACTGAACAGGTAGGAGGGCGGGCGGGGGTCTAGGGGTGGGCAGAGTGCAGAGGTGATTGGCCATAAGAAGCGGTAGGCACGCGGCCCGGGGCTGTGCACTGACAGACTTGGAACAGAGTCAGAGAGCAGAATTTTCATAGTTTGCACCTAAAACTTTTCTTTAGTGATTTATTTTTAGAGTGCTCTGTTTATCTTTCATTTGATGCTCTGCTGAGCCAGGGAGCAGCTCTAGGCATGAGCTTTATAATTAATGCAGTGCAGTTTACATATTTTGTATGTGTGTGTGTGTGTGTCTCAGTGTTTTTGTGTGTGTGTTTTTGTGTGTGTGTCTGAGTGTGTTTCCGAGTGTTTGTGTGTGCATCTGAGTATGTTTTAAGTGTGTCTGAGTGTTTGTATGTGTGTTTGCCTGTGTTTTTGTGTGTGTCTGCTTTCTGGGGGGGGGGGGTGACACCATAACTTACCGCACCGGGTGACACCAACCCTAGTGACGCCACTGACATAGGGACATATTTATCAATGTGTGAGCGGGCATGATACGAAGTAGCGTATCATGTCTGCCGCACATCGATAAATGCAGACAGCATACACTGTCGATATTTATCATTGCACCAGCAGTTCTTGTGAACTGCTGGTTCAATGCCGCCCCCTGCAGGCATTGCACAGGCCGCTAGCAGGGGGTTGATTTCTGTCCACCGCCTCAGAGCAGTTAAAAAAGGAAAAGTTATGGAGTAGCGGTCTTTAGACCTCTGCTTCATAACTTCTGTTATGAAGCAGCTTGATAAATATGCCCCATAGCCTTCTCTATGGCTGTCATAATAAAATATTTTATTGCTGCAGAAATGCCCTTTGCATTAGACTGGGAATTATTAACAGTTATAGCATTTATACTCATAGAAATATTGTCAAAATGTAACAAAATATTAAAACTATAGCCGCATAATTGAGCTGAAGAAATTAGATCAGCCTTTAACAACAAACACAGTTATCTTTTTGTAGAAATATGTTCATGCAGCTTAGTTTCTATGGTAACTTCTGAGGCAGGTTCAGTTTGAGACATTGTTGAAGAAAAACAAAAAAATTAAAAAATAAATAGTTTGCAATTTTATATCTATGCTCCTATATATAGCACACTTGAGAGAGTGGGAAACAATGCTAATATATAAAAAGGAAGCATTGAAATAAGCAGTGATATAACAAGTGCTGCATATAGCTTTCTAACAAACAAAAATGAAAACACAGGGCGATTTGGGGTGGAGGTTTATCCCCAGACATGTCAAGACATGCCTTTTTTTTTTTTAAAGACATGCCAAGACATGCTAAGACATGCTTAGATATGTTTCAAACTCAAACAGCTATAATATATAAGGAGCACTAAACAACTGACGCAAGGCATATATATAAACAATGTATAACAACTTACTTACTTAAAAAGTGCCTAATCCATAGCTGAGAGTGTCTTTGTTAAAAAAGATACATTTTCATACTTACCTTTAAGACACCCATCCACATATAGCAGACAGCCAAACCAGTACTGAAACATATCAGCAGAGGTAATGGTACAAGAGTATATTGTCGATCTATAAAGGGAGGTAGCAGATGAATCCCTGCGACCGATTTACAAAGAGCCTTATGAATAGCTTTTGCATAGGCAAAAACATGGTGTCATCAGGCAATATTCACTTCACATCCCTCAGACAAACACTGCACTTAGAGAGGAACTGGGCTTCAATATGCTAAGAAGCGCCTTTCACTGAAGAAATCGAGCACATCTTGCTTCACCACCTCCTAAGGAGGCAAAGTTTTTAAAACTAAGGTATGAGTGAGGTGGGAGGTGTATTTATAGGCATTTGAGGTTTGGGAAACTTTGCCCCTCCTGGTGGGAATATATATATAGCATCAGTAACTAGCTAGTGGACTCTCACCATCTATATGAAAGAAAAGTTTTTTTGTTTTTATTAGCAAGTTATCTCATAATTTTAAAACCCAGCCCTTAGAAAGGTATTAATAAAATTCAAGCGTTTTTCCCTTTAAATTACTTTTTTTAACACAAAATAGTTAACCTTAAAGGGACATGAAACCCAAATGTTTTCTTTCATGATTCAGATAGAGAATACAATTTTAAACAACATTCCAATTTACTTATATTATCTAATTTGCTTCATTCTTTAGATATCCTTTGTTAAATAAATAGCAATGCACATAGGTGAGCCAATCACACGAGGCATCTATATGCAGCCACCAAGCAGCAGCTACTGAGCCTATTCAGATATGCTTTTCAACAAATGATATCAAGAGAGTGAAGCAAATTACACAGTAGAAGTAAATTGGAACGTTTCTTAAAATTGCATACGCTTTCTAAATCATGAAAGAAAAAAAAAATTGTTTCATGTCCCTTTATATGCTCTTTAGAATTTATATAACCACACTATCTATATAAACTGCTTCTCAGTCTACCTTTAAACATTTTTATTTTAAAAAACAGCTTTATTTAAAAATATAAAAGAAAAATACAAAGTTGGGAGTCGCAGCATCCCTTTTTGTTCATAAGCCAGCTCCTTTTCTTTTTTCCGTTTTATCCGAATTTATACATCACATATACATATATGAAATTACATATTTATACAATGCCATACTTAATCCTGCTATTAATTATATTATTCTTCATTCTTCTCTCCCTCTCCTATTCTACCAAAAAAAGAAAAAAAAAGGGGAAAATATATACTAATATAGAAATCACTGGTCAGCCCCAGGGTACAGTCATTCTCCTCTCAAATTTGATTCCAATATGAAAATATAGTTTTTAAATGGAAGAATAACTGATCTTTGTATAATAATATCTAAAGACCTGATGTATTCTTTCCATTTTGCTTAAAAAAGTTTTTATGTTACTTTCGATTTCCGCGTGTACTTTAACGTATTCTAAAAATAACTCATATAGAATAGCTAATTCTTGAATTCTGAAAATGTAGGTTCTTTCTAAGTTTGCCAATATTTTAAAATTAATTTCTTTCCAAGGAGAATAGCTGTATTCAGTAACAAGGTATTTTTGCCAACTTCCTTAAGTTGTAAAGAAAAACACATTATGTTTGGACACTTGAATATATTGATTCAGCATCTTTGATGCCCAAAAATGATTCTTTTTCCCCCCAAAACCTTTGGATTATTGGACAAAACCAAAAACAATGAATTATATCTGCCAAGCTAAATTTACATTTTCTACAAGATAATTTATCACTCTCAGTTGCCCAATGAGAAAAGTATTTGGGAGTGATAAAGGATTGATACAATATCTTAATTTGCTGTTCTCTAAAGTACTCCGCCTTCATAGCTTTGGCTGCCCTAAGTAAAGAACGCATCATTAAATCAGTCTTGTTTTGATTTTGAACATCTTCACCTCATTTATGCTTGAGATATCTAATGTTGCTATAATTCTGAGAATTTAATAAAGACTAATATATACTGGAAATAGATAGATTCCCTCGCCTAAATAACGATAAATTATGTTATATAACTGTGTTTTCCCAATCTAGATCCCTCAGTTTCAGTAACTGGTCTGCATAATGTCGTAATTGTAAATATGAAAAAAATTGTTGGTTTGAGATCCCAAACTCCCTCTTACATTCATCAAAAGTTTTTACTTTACTATCTTCTATAATAATTAACTGAACCATAAATTTTATTCCCACCTGGGACCATTTTTCAAATCTTGCTGAGTCATTTCCCTCAGAGAAATCTGGGTTTCCTCTAATAGTTAAAAAAGAGGATATCCTATAATTAATACCTAATTTTGCACGTATCTTGTGCCAAGCTCGTATTGGTTGTTCTATGACTAATAATTGTCAATTTTTTTTAGGTATTGTATTTGTAGGCATATGAACAATGGCTTTTAGTGAGAAAGGCGCTACCAACCCTTCTTCTACTTCATAAATTGAAAAATGTCCTAACTCTAAAAACCAATTGAATATATATTTATCATTTATCGCTATATTATAGCATTCAAGATCTCGTATTACAATTCCAAAACCCTTTTTAAGAGCAAATGGACGGTTCATGGCTATTCTAGGCCTTTTGTTCTTCCAGATAAATTGTCTAATAAGTTTATTAATTATAACAATATCTTTCTTCTGTACTATAAGTGGGAGGAACTGGAATGTATATAAAAATCTAGGAAGGATAACCATTTTGATTAAGTGGATTCTGCCTCCAAGTGATAGGGGCAGATTCATCCATCTACCGATATCCCTCTTAAGAGATATAATCAATGTACCAATTTTTTGGTTCTCGTGAGAATTTTAACCCCAAATATGAAATATTTTCTTTTGCTTCTTTAAATGGGGTTTGGGGGGAGTTCCTATGCTTAATCAGCCATATTTTTTCCTTCTTATCTTTATTAATGCTAAAACCTGAAAAGGTTTGGAAATCATCTAAAACCTTAATAATTAATGGTAAATTATTTTGGAGATTTTGTGAAAAAAACAATAGGTCATCAGCATATATAGCTTGCTGGATCTTATACTTATCTATAATGATTCCCTTGGTATTGTTCCTAAAGTGAATGGCTAGAGGTTCCAATGCTAAATTAAAAAGAAGAGGTGAGATGGGGCACCCCTGACGTGTTCCTCGCTGTAGGATAAAACTCTCTGACAATTTTAAATTAATAACTAAGGCAGATAACGGAGAAGTGTATAGTAATGAGATCATATTGAAAAAATTGCCTACGATTCCAAACCTCCTAATAGTGGTGAACATATGATTCCATATCAGGGAGTCGAATGCTTTCAGTGTGTCCAAAGTTATAATAGCTGCGTCTCTCCCCAAAAAAGTTTTTTCCCTATGAGCTATATCACAATAATTTAACACTATCTCCAGCTTCCTAATATTAGATATTAATGTTCTTCCTTTGATGAAGCCTGTTTGATCTGGATGAACAAGAGTGGTGATAACCCCTTGAAGTTTTGTAGCTAGAATTTGTGTTAAAACTTTGTAATCCACTTTTAAAAGGGAAATGGGCCTGTAAGAGTCCATTAAATTAGAATCTTTTCCTTGTTTTAGAATCAACACTTTTCTAGATTCATTGAAGTATCTAGATGTGTTCTTTCCCTCTATAAAAAAAAAGAGTTAAATATTTTCTCCAATATAGGAATAATTTTATCATCTAAAATTTTGTACAATTATAGCTGATTTAATTTCATCATCTGAAATTGGAGAGTTAAGAGTTTCGAACTCTTCGCTCAATATTTGGGGGAGTCTAGTATTTTCCCAAAATATATCTTTCTTTTGATAATCTACTTCTTTATTAGCATATAGATATTTAAAATAATGGTGAAATTCTCGTACAATATTACGTGGTTGGTTTAACATTTTATCTTTCATTTTAATAGATGTGATCCAGTTTTTTTGTTTTGCTAAAAATTTCCCTATTTTGTTACCAAAAGACATGTATTTATTTTTTCTCTTTAGCTCAGATTGAGCTTCCCTTTGAAAGCAAAAGGAGTCTCTTTGCTCTTTTACGTCTAAATATCGTTTCCAATTTTCGTTGCTACTATTATGCTGCAGATATTGCTTATATTTATTGATAATCTGATTCGTGAGTTGAATCCAAAAATTATTATTTTTCCTTTTCATTTTAACTAAAAAGGCTAGCATTTTATTCCTTATTAATGCCTTAAAAACTTGCACAATCATCTCCACATTGTCTACTGAGGATTTATTTCTGCTGTAATATTCGTCCCATTTGCTAATCAGGAAATTGCGAAAAATTTAAATTGTTATATAAATACGTAGGGGAATTTTTTTTTTATTATTCAGCTGATTTATTGGGTTAATTACTAAAGAAAGCAATATAGGGGCATGATCAGAAATGGTAATTGGCGTAATTGACTCCTTTTGAACTATAGAGAATACATTTTTACTAGTTAAAAACATGTCAATACGTGACAGAGATTTATATGTCTTAGAAATACATTTAAATTCTTGGATATCTGGGTGGGCGTTTCTCCAAATGTCTATTAAATCAAGGTTATAATAAAGAGCCTTAAATACTTTAGCGTCCCTATTTAAAGGTAAATCCCTCTTCCTATTTCGCTTTCTATCTAATTGCCATGATGAGGTCATATTAAAATCACCCCCTATGATAATATTCTTATCAAATTCTAATAGCTTAGCTTGAATTAGTTTCCAAAAAGAGCCTCTCTTTTCATTAGGACTGTATACATTACATAGCACCACTCTTCTGTTGCCCAAATCAACTTCTAATATGATAAACCTGCCCTGTCCATCCACTTCTTTCCTAAGAATTTGATATTGCAGATTTTTCCTGAAGAGTATTGCCACTCCCCTCTTCCTACAAACACCAGGGTCAAACACAACCTCTCCCACCCAACCCCATTTCAACTTTTGGCTTTCTATTTCATCCAAATGTATTTCTTGTAAAAATCCTATATCAACTTTCAATTTATTTAAATGTTGTAATACCGATTTCCTCTTGATAGGGGATGTAAACCCCCACACATTCCAAGACCCAAAATGATACATCCCACATTTTATAGAAAAACAAGCCCAAGAGTATATATTTTACTGTGTCCCTAGGGCTAACCAACGAGGAAAGAAGAAAGAGGAAAGAAAAACAAAACCCCCCCCCCCCCCCCAAGAGATTAAAAACAGCTCTAAATGTACTTCTATTATCCATCTCTTTCATTATGTCTAGTTTTGTTAATGCTAAATTTAATTTAGCCTGGTTCCCCAGTTCTATGGCTTCAAGTATTACTTAACTTCATCCCTCAGGAAACTCTGTACCTCTTGGGGGTATCAAAAATCTTGAAGCCTTCCTTAGTTTTTATGCTAATTCTAGCAGGATATAATAGTTTAGCTATTCTTCCATCTTGTATTAAATGGGTACATATTGGTGCACACAGTCTCCTTTTGCTAGACGTTTTGTAAGAAAAATCCTGAAAAATTAAGAATTTTTTATTCTGATAAAAACTAATTTTTTTGAGTTCTGTATGTCTGTAAAACTTTTATCTTATCTTGGAAATTTTAATATTTTATAATTACAGGTCTAGGTTTGTCATTTAACTCATCCTGATTTCTGAACATACCAATCCTATGAGCACGTTCCACTAGGATAGGTTGATTAATATCTGAGATTTTTAAGAGCGAAGGAAGCTGCACTGCAGCAAAATGCAGGAATTCTTTCTCTGCTAGAGTTTCTGATATTCCAATAACTCTTACATTATTTCTTCGTGATCTATTTTCAAGATCTTCAACTTTATTACTTAAAAATTTCATTTGCTTGAGCATTCCTGTAATATCCTAATCTTTTTCAATATCTCTATCTTCAAGATTCGATACCCGCTGTTCAACTAAAGCTACTTTGGAAGAGTTTTTTCTTTTTCTAATAATAATAATAATAATAAAAAAACCCCAATAAGAAATACTTATAATGCTAATTCTAGAAATTGATTATTACACTCCCCCTGTAAGTGTGAGTAAGTGAGACAAATTCTTGAGTATCAGCACAATAATCAAACAGTGATTCAAAATTTGCAAAAGATCACTAACACACTTTTTACCTACTACTCAATATCGCATCAGACCAGTAGTAATAACAAGGTGTTTATACTAGGAGGTATTTTGTCCCAGACTTTAAAAAAAGAAGGAAGGGGGGGGGGGGAAAGGGAAGATTATTTTTCCATATAATCATGAAGATAGACTATTACAGTCTCCTTATAAATATTAGTAAGTGAAGTGAATTCTTATGTATCTACTAAAGTGAGCAATCAGAGGTACCTAATTTTGCTAGTTAATTATTACACTCCCCTATAAGTCTCAATAAATGAGACAGATTCTTTTATAACAGCAAAGTAACCAAACAGTGAAACCAAAATTAGTTAAGGGCTATTCATAATACTTAATATCCCAATCAGAGCGATGATAAAACAAGCGTATTTATACTAAGAGGAATTTTACCCCAAACTTATTAAAGAGGGAGAAGGAAGAAGGTTATTTTCCCTTACAGTCCTAAGTTTACCTATGAACTATTCTATTCTTAGGGCCCCTAACACCATTTTATTAATGCGTCCCTCATACCTGTGTTGGTGTACTAAAGGTTATACTTCTAAGTGTTATCCCTTTTCATTGCTTATTCAATTCCTAAGGTTCACCCAATATTTGTATCACAATGACCTCCTAGTTAATACTGTATATAGCTCAGGTAGTGTTAAATGTTTGATATATCTACAAATATATAATACTTGAACAAAAGTAGGAATACTACATTTAAATTCTTCAACAAGGTAACAAGGAAGTCTAGATGAAATAGACAGAATACTTAACAGAGATGTTGAAGATTTTCAAAATAATAGGGTATACAGATGGAGAAGAAAATTCAATTCTAACACCACTACAAACCGTCAAAAAGTAACCATCATACAAAGTGATACAGAGACAGAAGGTGAAGAATCTGATAACCCTATTGAGGAAGCAACTCCAGAGCGACCTACTACCTCTGCCCCAGCACAATCAGAAAATAGAAAGAGGAAAGGTTTTTTAGAGGAAGGTACCAACATAAATCCAGACCCACCAGAAGAGGTAGGGGGGGCAAACAAAAAAGTAACAAGAACCAGGAGTGTCAGAGACACCAGACACAGCAACAAACCTTACAAAAGGAGCCCCAGTCCTTTCTCCAAAATCAAACTGAAACAATGAAAGTGTTAAATCTATCTAACAAAATGTTGTCAGAAGACCATCTATCTCTATTATCTAAAGGGTTATCTTTTTGTCCGAATACATCTCTTGACAAGTTTGAAAATATTAAAGATATACAATTGTTTCTAAGAAAATTATTGTTACGTAAACAATACACAGACATAAAAAATCAGCAAGAACCAAAATTAGAAAATCAATGGACAATAGAGGATCTAACAGTATTACAGGACTTGGAAGATCTACTAAAAGAAAATGAAACAGATGGCGGCACAAATTGGCGCAACAGCCTAATCAATAAATCCAAATACATACCAAAATCCTCTATGAGCCCAAGTGTTCAAATCTTAAATAATATTGTCTGCAAAGAGATATCAAATTTACAAATCAAATCCCCCCAACAAATCTAAATAAAGGTGAAAAACGTGCTTTAGCCGAAATTCAACAATGGGATGACATCATAATCCGCCAAGCGGACAAAGGTGGGAACATTGTTCTCTGGCCTAGAGAGATGTATTTAAAAGAGGCTAATTTACAACTAACTAATGAAACATGTTATAAAAAACTGTGGAGTAATCCAACGGAACAGTTTCTCACACAATATAAGGATGTCATTACTCAAGCCAAGATGAACAAAACCATCAGTGAAAAAGAGAAGAAATTCTTGACTGTAAACCATCCGAAAATAGCCACCTTCTATATGATCCCCAAGGTACTTAAAAATGCCAAACACCCTCCAGGCCGTCCCATAGTGTCTGGTAATGAAAATTTTACAGAAAAAGCAAGTAAATATATTGACCAGCGATTAAGAGAATTTCTAACAGAGATTCCTTCATATATAAAAGACACAATGGAGACACTTCAGCAGTTACAAGACATCCAATTAGGACCCACATCTTGGCTTGTCACCGCCGATGTAGAGGCCCTTTATACAAGTATTCAACATGAATTAGGGCTGGAAGCAGTTCAATACTACCTTAATCTAGAAACAGAAGAGGATGATAATCACAATAAATTTGTGATGAAATTACTTGAATTTGTGCTCAAAAAGAACTACTTTGTCTTCAATGACCAATTCTATCTGCAAACAAGGGGGACAGCCATGGGGACAGCATGTGCACCCACGTACGCCAACCTATTTTTAGGTTGGTGGGAGCACAACACTGTCTTTGTTGATGATAATGATGACTATACCAAACATATCCCCCTCTGGCTAAGATATATAGATGACATTCTCTTAATTTGGGAAGGACCCAAAGAAAAATTGGACAGGTTTCTAAAGATTCTAAACCAAAACAGGCTAAATATCAAACTGACTTATGAATGCAGCCAGACTGAAATATCTTTTCTAGATTTGAGAATCTTTAAAAAAAGTAATGGCATGTTGGGAACTGATTTATACAGAAAGAAAACAGCCACCAATACCATCCTGTATAATACAAGCGCACATGCACCGTGTACAATCAAATCCCTACCAACAGGAGAATTCCTACGAGTCAAAAGAAACTGTTCAGAGCCTGATCTGTATAAAATTAGAGAACAAGAAAAAACAGATCGCCTTAGCCAGAGGGGGTACAGTAAATCTCTAATCAAAAAAGCAAAAGATAGAGCAAGAAAAACAGAACGCCAGAATTTATTAAAACCTAAGAACCGCCCTAATGACAGTAAAACCAGATTAGTGCTGACGTATAATACACAGAGCAAGGATATAATTCAAATAATCAATAAACACTGGCACATCCTTCAGGCAGACAATACTCTGGATCAATTTATAGGTTCCAAAGCAGACATCAGCTATCGACGCACAAAAAATTTGAAAGATCTAGTCAGCCCCAGCCATTATACTCGTAAAAAGAGAACAACTGGTAGTGGCATACAAAATGGTTCATACCCTTGTGGGAATTGCATCAGCTGCAAATTTCTGAAAAAAACAACATCAATTACGGACAGATTTGACAAAAAATATTTGATTAAATCGTTCATTAATTGCAATACTACTGGGGTAATTTATGCCTTACAGTGTAAGTGTCCCAAAACCTATGTAGGGATGACGACACGGAAATTACGAACAAGACTGCAAGAACATGTGCGAAATATCAGAAATGCAGCCAAAGATTTAAAGAACAAGAAGACCATTTCATCAGTAGCACAACATTTTTATAAATTCCATCAAGGAAAGGCAGAAGGGCTAAAATGCTTTGGCATATACAAAGTTAATCTTGGAATCAGAGGTGGAGACAAAGAAACAATCTTACTTCAACATGAAAGCAGATGGATTTATCTGCTCAATTCTATACAACCCAATGGGTTAAATGAACACAATAACTATTTCTCATATCTGTAGATATAAAGCGGGTGACAATAGTGTAGAAAAATACAAAAAGAATTTAACAGAAACAAGAAACTGATAAAACCAGGAAGATCTTATAGTGGAAACTATAATATATATATATGGTGGAAATTATAAGATTTATTGTAAAACTTATTACAAGAGGTGTAGGTGTAGTACAGCACTTATTACAATACTTTTCATAATATATTATAATATTTACACAGATAACCAACTTACTAATCACCATCATTTTGATTGAATCCAAACCCACTACTTGTTTTTGACACCTTTTTCATCTTTCACTTGCATCCCCCAATCACTTATCACCGTGAAGATAAATAATTATTATTATTTTTCACCCATGTAATTTCATTGTTTCATTAGTTTTTCACACTCACACACTACAATGGAGGTTATATTCCATTTATTCATTTATTTATCTTTTAACCACATTCAAGCAACTTAATATCACTTCAAGAAATAGGGCATATTATTTAGACCCTCTTACTCACATTTATAATTATTATTATTTTTTAGAAATTAATTCACAATTACTTCTTAAATCACACAATCCTTGGATCCATATTGAGCCAATAAAATAAGACTCTTATTTTCGAGCACATAATTTATAGTGTCACCATACATGATAAACATTAGACACTTTTGCCTGCATCAAAACTCGAGTATGCAGTGATATTACTATAGACAACCTAAGTTTTTACATGTTTCCTGTAAATAGTATACAATAACATGTCCAATTGCAAAATCATATAATGCAATCACTATGACTTTATTAAAATGTTTCTAGATGTCTGTTTAAAATTAACAATCTATCTTTGTATTTCATCTATCCTGCATTTATGTATACCCTTTTTGGACAATTATATTGTAGTTCAAAATTACAACAATGTTGCCAAAGTTGTTCATATCCTTATCTCCTTATAAAGATCTAAACAGAGTAATTTATAACTTTCATCAGTAAATTGAATCTGTCAAAATAAATAATCATAAACAATATACTTTGCATGAAATGCTTATGAATAATCTAACAGATATACCAATGTCCTGCTTTTTGCAGCGTTCTCTGTTCTTTCTCTCTCATTTTTTGCCAAACAATACCAAAAAATAATAAAAAAAACGTATATATTCCCAGTGTTATAACATCCCATTGAAACTCGAAATCTATATACAATACAGGAATGAGAAGGCAGCCATATCCAATTACATTTTCTCTTTGATACATACAGGCTGTCTTTCATTTTTTGATTGGTTCGTTGTAATGACTCATCTAATTTGTTGAATAAGATCCAATAGGAGGAGCAGTGCGAGCCAATAAAAAGACACTTCTATGGCCGCGCCGTACCCTTTGAAAAAGCCATGTTAGTGGTGAAACATGTTAGGGAATTGTTTGTTGAATGCCGTTTAGCATTTTTTATTAAGCAGGAATGGGGGTCTTTATAGTTCAAACAATTGTGGTTGTGCACAATATTGATTAAATTAATTTCACAATGGGGACAACTCAGTAACGTTATCTTAAACATAATCGGCATTTATGGTAAGAGCTTAGTGTTGATTGCAGACAAGCGGTTAAGAAATACGGAGCTTCAATATATACACAATACCGCCAACTGTCAGCTTAAGATCAGTACTCACCCTCCTAAAATGCTTAAAAAACAGAGTGGTAACACGTATTAATTTGTTAAAGCACAGTATAAGCTAAGCTAAGTTAACTGTACGTATTGGAACTGAACCGGCATTTATAGTAAGAGCCCAGTATTGATTAGAAATAAGCGGCTAAGAAATAAAGATCCAGAATATATACATAGTACCGCAAACTGTTAATATAAGATCCATACTTAGCCTTCTAAAATGCACAATATTCATTACGTATTAACCAGCTAATCTTTAGTACTAGCCAAGCTAAGTTAACCTTACGAAACTGAACCGGCACATATAGTAAGAGCCTAGTGTTGATTCAAACAAGCGGTTAAGAAATACTGAGCATTATTACACATACAATACCGCAAATTGTCAGTTTGAGATCAGCACTTAGCCTTCCAAATGTCTAAGATTTAGTCCAGTAATATGTATTAATAAATCAATCTTCAGTATTAGCTAAGCTAAGCTAACTTTACGAATAGCAGCTATCCTGTAGCAGCACCGTAACAAATTTACACAATTGCTATAACTCTGAAAATGAAATAAATACAGTATAACTTTAATACAATAACGTGAGTGACTAATAATGACAATAGGAATACAAGTCACTTAGGTGAAATATTGTAATACAAGCTTGGTCGAAAAAAGACGCTCAAGACAGTTTTTACACCTAACACTAAAGGCCAGCCGAACAAGTGTACATTTAACAGAAATTGTCCTCATTTAGCTAACATGAGCAGTATTCTATTAACACTGTGTTAACTGTAGCAAAAACAAGACAAAGAGTACAACAAACAGTTATCTTGTATAGTTAACCACAAATTATATATCGTACACATTCTTTATATTAATAAACTATTAAAACAATGTGGTACAATTGAAACATATGTTCAAGTACTTTGTTACAATAAAAATTACACGAATTACGTGATAGAAATAACACTATATCTGCCAGAATAAGCTCAGTATAAAATTTACGCTAGCCCAATGCTATTTTATTAGAGCCGATTACCAATACTAGACCAGCAATTGAGTCAATATCAGAGTATAGCAGTTTTACTGACACCACGCAAGTGTTATTAATAAACAATGTACAGTTAATGAGAATATCATAACGTGAAAAGGACTATCAGTCCAAGTTTTTCTCCATATATGTCATAACCACTTCAACTTTCTGTGCAAAACGGATAAAATTTAATCAGACCCAATCCTGTAATTTTAATTAGTATGTATGTAGACTGTGTATGTTGTTGTTCTTTTTAAATTTACCAATAAAGGTTATATTTTAATACATCTCTACGCACTCCTCCCACTTCAGACTTGTATATCTTGTCCAATCTTTGCCACTGTCAAATAGGGAAAGAGTGCTACACAAGTGTACATTCCATCAATCCTAGGATTGATAATTTTTGTTTCAGAATACTTAAGTATCCCAGTTATCAACGAGTCCTAGTCTTCATAGGGTCTCAAGAATAAGGATTTTTCCTGTGGCTGGTAGTTCCTGGTCATATGAGGATCACTACCCCAGAGATAATGTCCTTCGCAAGCAAAAAGTTCACATGGTTCTAGAGAAGGAAAAAAGAGAAAGAAGGGAGATGCCACATGTGTGTATCCATAATGAGAGAACAGAAGATAAAACAGCTGCTTGCAGGGTACTCACATGTTCCAACGGCACTCAGTTGTGCCAACTGATACACATGAGATGAGGAAAGAAAGAACTCAGAGTATGTTAGTATATCCACAGGTTTATTGGGATACAGGATTCAATGGACAAAAGGTAAGCTGGGCCTTCAACAGCAGCCCAGCTCCCCAAGCTCCTAGTCCTCATGTGTTAGGGATACATAAGAAAAGGGGAAAAAACACAGAAATAGAAACACCACATGTGTGTATCCATAGCATATAATGTGAGTGCAAAAAAAAATAGAATAGCTGCAGGGTACTCACAAGAGCGGCAGCACTCAAGTATGCTACATAGTGCAGGCTGGGCCTTTAACAGCACCCCAGCTTGCTGTGTTCAAGCAGAACTGTGGCAAAGATTCTTTGGTGTGTCCAGATGAAGATGGAGAGATAGAGAGAGGGAGGTAGTTCAGATATTTCCCTGCATTTCCACTTTTTATTTCCTCATTGTTTCCCTTTCCGCCCCTCCTTTTGAGGTTTAGGTTAATTCACTATTTGAGTTGATTAGTATGAGCAAAAAGGCAAACTCAGGGGAATTTCCTTTCATTAGTTGTCTTAAACACCAATATACGTAACTTCACTCTAAGAATCCAGATGAGTTTCTTAGACGTTGGATTTAATGCAGAAGGTAAAATTGTATTTCCAGTGGGTATTTCTATAGTCCCCACGGTTCCACAGCCCCTATACTGTTTGTAGGCTCTGGGGTGCACAGAGTGTTACATGTGCTTTAGTGGTTCTATAACGCCACCCTAACGGTGGTAATTTATAACCCGGCTACTGAGTGTGACCAAAGAAGAGCAGGGAAGAATAAATTCAACAGCTTACTTACTGACAAACAAGCCCTGTCAATCAGATTGCTCCACATAATTACTAAATCCTACTTCCTACTCTTGGCACGATCTGCCTAGGGAAAAACTGACACACTGGATTAGAGCAGGCAACGAGACTTCCAGTATGTCTGCTGTGGATTCTGGAATCCCACCTTCTGTTTCGCTTTGCTCGCCTCACCGACCTGTCCTCTGTTCTGAGGATCCTGTGTATCGGCTGCACCAAAAAGATTTTCCTCCTGGTGCGAAGCTCCCACGCCTGCGTCAAGCGTGCTCGTCAACAGATAGAACCGTCTCCCTCTCTAGTCTACCTTTAA
Organism: Bombina bombina; assembly: GCF_027579735.1. Taxonomy (NCBI): domain Eukaryota; kingdom Metazoa; phylum Chordata; class Amphibia; order Anura; family Bombinatoridae; genus Bombina; species Bombina bombina. The sequence goes on from NC_069504.1 coordinate 720,983,650, forward strand.
AATTAAATTATAATAAAATGTAATCTATTCTTGTTAAATATTAAAATTATATTACAAATATTACTTCTTTTAAAATATACATAAACAAAACATCATCTTACAATTCAATTAATTGATCTGCATTAGCATTGATTTGTTGTCTAGACTGCTAATAAGCTTCGTAGCAAATGTGTTTTTAAATCCATATTTTCTCATTTATAATTGCTAGTGTGTGAGAGGTTTCAAATAAGCTGGGAATTGAACTTTTTGGGGGCAAGTTTAATCAAATGCAACCGTAACCCACAGGGAACTCTGGCTAAGGTTGCTGGGAATATTAGTTTAATAGAAGGTGAGCGGTCTCCCCTACAAAGGATACTATGTTTAGTACATTATTAAAACGTCGAAAAAAAATATAAATTTTAATACCAGGAACCAGGTATGATATTTTTTTTTATAAATAATTAGTCACACATAAATAGTGTGCTTTAATCTGTATAAATGGTAATGTCACATGAAAAAATACAGAATAATATACAATTAATAATTGTCTTAAATTGTCTTAATAAAGATTATTTTTACTTAATTGTATAATTTATTTCCTTTATATTTTTTTTTAGAAAGAGATGATCAAAGAATATTTTAAATGTAAATATTTCATTGCTAAATAAACATTTGTATTTACAATATTTGTTGTTTTAGAACTGTTTAGATACTTACTATTAATATGTGAAACACTTTGAGGTTCTAAATACTCAGCATACTAAATGAAATCAGAGCAGTTAATTTGTGTACCAGCTATCTGTACCTTCTACTATTACCTGCAGTGTAATCAGTCTCACCGGGATTACCTCTTTACCTATAGTTCTTGCCTAGATATAAACCTTCACCACTTGAGGGGTTGCTGTTAACAGTATAAATACCTTTAGACAGATTACGAGTGGAGCGCTTACAGTTACACGCAAGCAAAAAGGGGTTTATTGCGTCTGCTTGCACGCGTTAGGTGTATTGCTCGTATTACAAGTTGAAAGTAAACGCGATTGCTTGAGCACAATTGAAGTTAATGAGCGCCAGGATAGCGTGTCTTCAGAGCTCTCGTTAACTGTGCTGCAAAACAAAAAGTGTCACAAAACACATCGAAAATACATTTCAAAGTACAGTTACACTCATAATAACACCATCTAACAGAACATATACAAAAAAGAAATATTGCACAGAAAAGTTATAAGGGCTCAAGCATATGAGATTTCAGGTGTTAGAAAAAACAAGTCTGCAAAGGACTTTAACATAGAGATACATATTTATACATGTCTATGTATGTGTGTATGTGTGTGTGTGTATATATATATATATATATATATATATATATATATATATATATATATTATGTTATATTTGTGTACATACGTATTTACAGACATATATACACATATAAACACATAAATACATATGTATACAAATATATAGGCATATATATAAGTGCATTGGAGCCCTTTACAGTCAAGTAGATGAAAACATGGAAAATCATCTTTATGCAATATAATGTATTTACTGTATATATTTCACATTCCAATGTTCTTCACATAGCAAAATATGTTCTTTGTATTTTTAATTAGATATTCCTATATATATCTGTATATATCTATACCTATATATAATCATGTATGTGTGTGTGTATGTATATATATATATATATATATATATATACACACACACACACAGTACATGTATAGATATATATTTGTGCAAAAAAACATCATATATATATATATATATATATATATATATATATATATATATATATATAAAATATGTATTTATGAATAAATAGAACTTATTCTGTTATGTTAAGAACGTTGGAATGTAAAATATTCATATTTTATTGTCAGGTTAGAGCACTTGAGAATATGCTGTCGGGATTGTGCGCGAGTAGGGTGTTAGCTTCCCCCCCCCCACACACTTTTTTTGCTTCATTGACTTCTACTAGGGAACTACTTCTACTTCGGCTTTATGTGTGCATCAGGTTATCGTGCAAGTAAAAAGTTTTTACTTTCAACTTATAATACAATCGCTACTCGATGGGAGCATTAAATACTGCTACACTTGTAATCTGGGCTTTTGTGATTACAAGGCATTACTGTTGTGTTGCTATAGAATAACATAGCAGCCAAGTCTTAACATTTTTCAAACAAATTAACATAATTTGTATTGCATTTAGTTTTTTTAATAGCCAAACTCCATTTGCCTTATTTGGAGAAGCCAATCTGGGCATTAATCCACAGACAACTGAGCTATCCACTATCATTAAGTGAGTATAACATTTTTTTATTTATTTTGTTTTACAGTCTGATAAAGCTAGTTAGTTACATATATGTAGCAGGGTTAGCCTTACAAAGTCAGTAGGGTGCATTTTAAGTTCTGATAATTAGAAACTGAATTTTCAGAGCTAAATTACGTGAAACAATAAATAATGAAAATGTATTACAAAGTTGTTTAAGTATGCATATATAAAAACAATTATATAAAAATCTCAAGTTGTTTACTGTCCCTTTAATGTGTTATTTTTTCTGAAGCATTAGAATTCTTCTAGTCATACTTTGCTCTACTGAACCATTACTTATTGTGCCAGATTGTGTAGTACTGCAGCTTGCCTTTAATTTGGGTATAAACCTATTATTTCACAAATGCTTGTCACATGCATTTTTAAAGTCCCCCACAGTGTTTGTCATTACTACCTCTTGAGGAAGTTTATTCCATAAATAAATCACTCTTTCTGTAAAGAAGTGCTTCCTCAAATTACTTTACCTTGTTCTTGAATTTTCCATTTTATGTAAAATACCCACAGCCTCAGTTTTACTAAACCCTTTAACGTACTTGAAAGTTGCTATCATTTCACCTCTTTCCATTATCTCCTCTAAGCTAAACATATTTAGGTCATTGAGCCTATCCTGGTAAGTTTTATTTTTTAGACCATTTACCATTTTGGTAGCCCTCTTTGCACAGATTCAAGTTTGTTAATATCCTTCTGAAGATATGGCCTCCAGAACTGCACACAATACTCAAGATGAGGCCTAACTAATGATCTATAAAGTGGCGTAAAAACCTTACTATTTCTGCTGCAAATACCTCTACCAATACATCCAAGCATTCTGCTAGCCTTACTCGCTGCATTACTACATTGTTTACTAAGTTTTAAATCATCTGAAATAATAATTCCCAAGTCCTGTTTCTCATCTGTAAAAGTCAGTAAAGTGTCATTGAGTCTGTAATTAACATTTGGATTTTTCTTCCCTAAATGCATTATTTTACACTTTGCTGTGTTAAACTTTAGATCCCAGTCGTTTGTCCAATCCTCCAATTGTTGTATATCACTTCTCATTTTGTCTACCAACCCTGGAACATCCACTCTGTTACACATTTTTGTATCATCTGCAAACAGACACACTTTCCCCTGTAGCCCTTAGCTGATATCACAGATAAATATGTTAAACAAAACAGGCACTAGAACTGACCCCTGAGGAACACCATTAGTAACATTTCATTCACAAACACGTAGACCTTTGAGATAAAGTCATACTTAAATCTCCATTTTCCACAAGTGATATGACACATTTCAAATTATATGTCCCTTTAAATCTTTTACTATAAGTATTTTTACCAAAGTGCATGCTGCCAAAGAATAAAAGTGTGCTATTAGGATTTTATCATGTCAAAATGTTAACATTTGGGGGCATATTTATCAAGCTCCGAATGGAGCTTGATGCCCCGTGTTTCTGGCGAGCCTGCAGGCTCGACAGAAACAGCAGTTATGAAGCAGCGGTCACAAAGACCGCTGCTCCATAACCTGTCCGCCTGCTCTGAGCAGGCGGACAGACATCGCCGGAAATCAACCCGATCGAGTACGATTGGGTTGATTGACACCCCCTGTTGGCGGCCCATTGGCCGCGAGTCTGCAGGGGGTGGCGTTGCACCAGCAGCTCTTGTGAGCTGCTGGTGCAATGCTGAATATGGCGAGTGTATTGCTCGCAGTATTCAGCGAGGTCTGTCGGACCTGATCCACACAGTCGGATCAGGTCCAACAGACCTAGATAAATATGGGCCTTGGAATGGCAGATAAATAGGGATCAATTTTCCATTGTCTCACTATTTTTAGTGTATTAACATAGTAGATGAGGTTGAAAAAAGACTGAAGTCCATCGAGTTCAACCTATACAAATCTAATATACTTACAAAAATCTCCAGTTGAGCCTAAATGAATCCCTCTAAAAGGTGACCCATTTAATACAAGCAATCATATCCATGAATTTGCCAGAAATGAATCCAAACAATTTTAAAATGTATCTAGGGTATTGGCATTCACTACCCCTTTTGGTAATTAGTACCACAATTTTATTGCTCTTACAGTACAAAAAAATGTTTCCATTGCAGGAGATTAAATCTCCTTTCCTCCAACCTTAAATTGTGACCTCTTGTCACAAACAATTTTCTTGGAATAAACAGAGCTTCTGCCATCTCTGTATATGGGCCTTGAATATATTTATATAAAGTAATCATGTCACCTCTCAAGTGCCTTTTTTCTAGAGAAAACAGACACAGTTTGGCTAGCCTCTCCTCATAGCTTAAATTATCCATTCCCCTTATTAGCTTTATGGCCCTTCTCTAAACTTTTTCTAGTTTTGCAATATCTTTTTTTTTTGCGATTGTTCCCCAGAACTGCACTCCATACTCAAGGTGAGGTCTTACCAGGGATTTATATAGTGACAGAATTATGCTTTCCTCCCTTGAATCAATGCCTCTTTTAATACCTACTAGTATCTTATTAGCCTTTGAAGCTGCTGCCCTGAATTGTGCACCCATCTTCAACTTGTTATCTACTACTACTCCCAAATCCCTTTCCTCCTCTCTTTGGCTAAGTCTTGTACCATTTAAATAATACATTGCCTGCTTATTTTTACTTACAAAAAATGGAGAACCTTGCATTTTCCTGTATTAAATCTCATTTTCCAATTACCTGCCCATACTTCTAATTTTTGCAGATCCCTTTGAAACGAAAGTTCATCCTGCTCTGACCTTATGACCACACTTAATTTAGTATCGTCTGCAAAAATAGAGATGTTGCTATTTAATCCTTGCTCCAAGTCATTAATAAAAATATTAAAAAGCACAGGGCCCAGTACTGATCCCTGGGGGACTCCACTTATTACCTTTGTCCAATCTGAGTATGATCCAGTCACTACTACTCATTGCTCCCTATCTTTTATCTAGTTATTTATCCATGCACTAACATTTCCAGCTATTCCCAGTCCCTTAATTTTGTGCATTAATCTCTCATGTGGCACTGTATCAAATGCCTTTACAAAATATAAGTATATCACATCAACTGATTCCCCTTTATCTAAATTTTTACTTCCTCATAGAATCTAATTAAATTTGTTTGACATGATCTATTTCTCATAAATATAATCCCTTATAATTCCTTCAAATATCTTCCCCACTATTAATGTCAGACTAACTGGTCTATAGCCTCCTTGATCATCCCTGCTTCCCTTTTTGAAGAGTGGCACCACATCCGCTTTACGCCAATCCTGGGGTGCTATGCCTAAGAATAATGAGTCTTGAAAAATTAAGAGTAGAGGTTTGCCTATAACAGTGCTAAATTCAAACGACTACGGCGGAATGCCGAAACTCGTCAGCGGGTAATGGACACTACCCATCCAACTCATGCTCTACCTGAGTGTTTTTGCTGTTGTATGCAGTACCATGTTTTTTTTTTTATTTTTTTATTTATTATTTTTATTAGAAATTAGAAATGTACAAGTCAGAAAGCATCAACCAAGGATTATTACAGTATTTTCAGCAAATACAATTTTTAAAGTGATCACAGAAGTAATTCTCTTTCCTAGTTGAGTGAACAAGGTGTCCCAACGTTGAGACATCGTGGGTGCTATCGACGTTAAGGCTTTATCTGTAATTAGTTGAGCTTCTTTCAGGTAGATAAAATAGTTAAACTAGTAACATAATCTAAACATATAGAAAAAAGAAATTAAAACAAAGTCCCGGTTGTTTATAACAAGCTTTCTCTGTTTTCTAGATGTCACTGACAAAGGTAAGTATCTCTCTCATATGAAAGCAAACGGTTTAAATGGTTATGGCAGTTCTGGCGGCTCGGCGCTCTCCCTCTCCCAGGATGTTGGTCTTATCCACGGTGTAAGCTCAGTGGGTCTCAAAGTGAGTGTTTTTGATATCAACATAATTATTTGTTTAGTGATCTAAATTTACTAACATGTTGTATGTGTGCGATGTAGGGGGTAGATAGTCTCACAGGTACTCCTGCCAAAGGAGCTTAGCGTTCAGTATAGTGTCGGTTTTGTTACGGCATAAGTAGCCATATGTCTCAAAGGAAAATTGATCCTCCTCCACCCACATAACTTCGCTCAGGGTACTAGGTTTTTTTCAGTGACGCGCTATTAGTTTTCTTGCACTGTTGAGTCCTATCTGTAGCACTAACTTTTTCAGACAACAGGTCATTTTGGGTAGGTCGTTTAATAGGGCAATATGTGGGGTCAGTGTAAATTCGGTATGATTACTTCGTCTAAAATAGGATTCCACTGCATTCCAAAGTGGACGGACTTTTGGGCAATGCCACCACATGTGGATTAAATTACCATGTTTTCCACATCCACGCCAGCATAAGCTGGATGTGTTGGGGTAAATGCTAGCTAATCTTGATGGGGTTAGATACCATCGGAGAAGGATTTTAAAATTCAGTTCTAATATCTCGGGGGATGTTGAAGATTTTTTGAGGGAGCTGAAAATTTTATTCCATTTTTCTGTGTCTATGTTGCCTTTGAGGTCGAGGTGCCATTTAGCTGTGTAAGGCGGAAGAGTGTCTGTGGGGGTGTTTATAAGAAGCTTGCGGGATATAGAGAGCGTGCCTCTGGGTATAATGCCGCTATGACACATCTGTTCGAAAGCAGTGGGCCTTCTCAGCAGATCCGACTTGAATGGGGATGTATGTATGTAGTGTTGTAGTTGGGCGTATTTTAGCCATTTGGTGAATCTACCCCCTGCTAGATCTGCCAATTTATCTCTATCTAATAGTTTGCCTGCTTCTGTAAATTTGAGTAGAGGGATCGTATAGTCCCATTCAGTCAATCTTTTGAAACCTTTATCTAGGCCTCCTATCATTTCTATATTTAAAGTTATTGGGAAGAGTGGTGATCTATAAGTGGTAATGTGAGGTTTGGTAGCAGTTATGTGATCCCAGATTTTAAAAAGTTGTTTATGGATTTCAAGATGCCGACACTGGGGAGGTCTAAGGTCTTTGGACACCCAACATAGGGCATGTACCAAAGGTGCCTTTAGGATGTGTGAGTCTAATGCGACCCATACTTTACGTTCTTGTGCTCTATGCCAGTCTAGTATCCTTTGTAGTGTCACTGCCTGGTAGTAATCTTCTATTCTAGGAAGCCCTAAACCTCCAGCTTTATTTAGCCTGTACATCGTGTTCCTATTGATTCGTGGTCTGCATTTACCCCATACGAACGCATTAAGGCTTCTTTGAATCCTGTTTATGTACCAGCTAGGCAGATATAGTGGAAGGGTTTGTAAAATATAAAGGATTCTAGGTAGGGTGGTCATTTTAATGGCTTGTATCCTGCCCCACCAGGATAGTGGTTTATTTGCCCATGTCTTCAGGTCGCGTTGTGTATTGAGTAAGAGTGTATTGTAATTTCTGTCAAATAATGTCTTCTGGTTGGGGGAGAGGTGGATCCCTAGGTATTTTATGGTGTCTGATTTAAGACGAAGCGGGCAGATTGTCGACAGGGATTTAAATTTGGCACTTGGTAACGTAATGTTCAGGATCTCGGATTTTTGCTTGTTAACAAGGAAGTTGGTGTACTTTCCAAACTCGTCAAGTTCTGTTAGAATCTTTGGGATGGTTGTTAGCGGGGATGTTACAGTGAACAAGACATCGTCCGCATACAGCGCGACTTTGTAATCCTGTTTATTTATCGAGATCCCCTTAATGCACTGATTCTGGCGTACTCGTGAGGAGAACACCTCCATCATTAGTATGAAGAGGATTGGGGATAGGGGACAACCTTGGCGTGTGCCATTGTGTATTGGGAGCCTATCTGACAGAATCCCGTTTACCTTTACTTTCGCACTTGGGTGAGTATATAGATTGAAAATGGTGTTTATTATTTTCGGTCCGAATCCTATGTTTTTTAGTGTTAGTTTAAGAAATTGCCAGTCTGTCCGGTCGAATTTTTTTTCTGCGTCTATGGCTATAAGCACTGCCTCGATATTGTGATATTTTGTGTATTCAATAAGTGTCAGTGCCCTGAGGGTATTGTCCCTCGCCTCTCGGCCCGGCACAAAACCCACCTGATCCGTGTGTATTATGTCGTGCAGTACTGAGTTTAAACGATTTGCCAAAATTTTTCCTAGGATTTTAATGTCAGTGTTCAGGAGTGAAATTGGTCTGTAGTTAGCTGGGTCTTCCGGGGATTTGTCAGGTTTTAGGATCACCGATATGTGTGTTGTCAAGGAGTCGTTGCTAAGGTGGTTATTCTCATCTAGAGCGTTGAAGTGTTTCAGTAAGTGTGGGGCTAATATATTTTTGAATGTCTTGTAGTATAGGTTAGTTAGACCATCTGGGCCTGGGCTTTTCCCTGTGGGGAGGTCTTTGATAGCTTTCAATATTTCTGTTAAAGTTATAGGCCTTTCTAGGTCTGTTGTTTGTGCCTGCGTAAGTTTGTTCAGATTGGCTGAATTTATGTATTCTATAATTTTTTGGGTGTGTTCTGTGGAAGCATTAGTCTTAAGGTTATATAGCTGATGATAGAAATTTTTAAAGTGCATAGCAATGGCCTTGCTGTCGTGTATATGTTCCCGAGTGGAGTTCGCAGTCCGTGAATGTGTGTGTGGTGAGTTCTGTCTTTGAGGTTATTTGCCAGAATTCTTCCTGAGCGATTTCCCTCATATAGGTATTTCTTCCTAAGCTGTAAAGCCTTTCTCTGAGCATCAGAGTAGAGTAGTGTTTTGAGTTCATTCCTAGTGTGCTTTAGGTTTTGTAGAACGCTACTGTCAGAGGGTGTATTTTTATGTTGTATTTCTAGCGTGTTTAGTTTTGTTGTTAAAGAGTTTAGTTGTGCGTTAAACTGCTTTTTGAGATATGATTTATGCTTAATGCATTCGCCTCGAAATACAGCTTTGTGAGCGTCCCATATATAAAGGGGACGAGTCTCTGGTATTGCGTTTATGTTGAAGTATTCTGTCAATGTGGACGTCAGTTTTTTCATAGTTGGTGGATGGTGTAGAAGGTGCGCGTCCAGTCTCCACAGGAATGGGTGTATTGGGGTGTCTGGCCATTCAAGTGTTATAGTTATCATAGAGTGATCTGACCAAGCTGTAGGGACAATGTCTGAGTCTAGAAGTAATGAGAGGTGTGATTGATCTAGATAAAGGTGATCTATTCTTGAATACATGGCCCAGGGGAAAGAGTAAAAAGTAAAGTTTCGCTGTGTGGGATGCTGCAATCTCCATGTGTCTATCAACCTCAGATGTCTGATACATTTAAATACTGAATTGGGGGAGCGAGGCGATGTTTTGGTGTTGGCAGAAGTTGTGTCTAGAGTGGGATCTAATGTAGTGTTAAGGTCTCCGCCCAAGATTATGACCCCCCTGCCGGCATCTTGCACCATTGTTTTTAATTTGTTAAAGAATTTAGCCTTGTGGGTATTGGGAGCGTAGACATTCACAAGTGTAACAGGTCTATTATATATGAGGCCAACTAAGATGAGGATCCTGCCTTCTGTATCTGGGATGGAATGTAGAAGTTTAAAAGGTAATGATCGGTGTATGAGGATTCCAACTCCATTCCTCTTTTTTTCATGGGAGTTAAGATAGCTGAGTGGGAAGTTTTTATTGTGGAATTTAGGTTCGTTTGCTTTAGGAAAGTGTGTTTCTTGTACAAACACTATTGAGCTTTTCTGGTTAGTGAACCACTGGAGTGCAACTGATCTCTTTGTTGGTGAGTTGAGACCCTTAGCGTTTTGGGAGGCTATTACTAGTGGTCTATGGGCCATTTTTATTTTTGGTCTGGTATTTAGTGGGTGAGGTGTCAAGTGTGTTTCTTACCATGTCTTGCCGCTTTATTTTGCCGTGGAGACCTTTTATAATGAAATACTGTACATACCAATGGGAGCAGGGGAGAGCGCCGATACCGCTGCCTTGAGAGAGTATATACTCATAGATCTGTATGAACACATTAGAGGAGCAGAGGTTAAACAGTGGACAAAGGTAACATAAATAGAACAACAAACAAACAACATATTTAAAGAACATGTAAAATAACAGTTTAAACCAGTTCAGGAGCAAGGGTATACTCCGTGTCCTAGCAATAAAGGAGTGGAGGGGTAATAGTAGCACTATAATACCACTATCTTTCCCCGTTGGCTACTATAGGTAAAATATGTTTTGAAGGAGTTTTTATTTAAGGTTAAAGTCTAATGTATGTCATAATAGGAGAACTGATTATTTGCAACAAAGAGTAGAAAGTCTAGATACTGAATACTTAGTCTTTCAACCAAAAGGATCAATGTCTCTGTGTGATGATCCCATAGCTTCTGTGTTGGGGCATTTTGAAATGTAAATACAAGATGCTGTTGGAGACCATCAGGGTGGATCTGTGGGTGGTGTCCCTGAGAAATGGGGGGTAGGTGAAACAGTTTTTCTTTTTCTATTTACAGTGATACATTTTTGGCGCTGTGTTTTTGGAGGAGGGTGGTCTGCGTCTGGAGAATCCTCTGTGTGTTCTAAGGCTTGAGGGATGTGTTTTGGTAGAGGAATATCTAGTTGGGAGCAAAAGGAATCCAAATCTTCTAGGTCTTTGTATGTATACTCTTTGTTTTCTTTGGATACTTTGATGGCAAAGGGAAATCCCCATCGGTATGGTACATTGCAGTCTCTCAAGTGTGTGGTGAGGAATTTCACTTCTCTCCGTCTGGCTAGAGTCAGCGGGCTTAGGTCAGCGAATATTTGTATTGTATCTCCATTTTTGTGGATTGGTGTCTTCTTTCTGGCTGCAGCCAATAGTTGTTCCTTGTCTTTAAAATTGTGACAGCGGAGGATGATATCTCTGGGGGGTGCCTTGTTTGAGGGTTTCGGTTTTAAGGCTCTATGCATCCTATCTATAGAGATGTCAGTCTCTTCTTTTGTGTCCAGAAGGTAACTAAAAAGGTCTTGAATGTACTGTGGAAGCGCAGCATTTGAGATGTTTTCAGATACTCCTCTGATCCGCAGGTTTTGGCGTCTTCCTCGGTTATCCAGATCTTCTATCTGCATTTGCATTTGCCTTATTTCATCATTCTGGTGCTGAATTTGCATGCTATGTAGCTGAATAGGTTCTGAAATTTCTTCTGCATGCTCTTCTAATTGTAATACCCTATTGCCAAGATCCGTGACGTCCCTTTTGACCTCAGATAAACTATCTTTTATTAACTGACTGACCTGGGTCATAAAGGCTGCAAAGTCTTCTTTAGTTGGGAGTGATTTTAGGTCAGCTTTTGTTATGGGGAGGCTGGGGTCATTTGTGGGGGTATTGGGGTCCTCTTCCTGCAGATCACTATCTGGATGCGGGGACGTTGGCGTTGTGATGGCTGTGGTATCCATGGCTTTAAAGTATGAGTTCAGTTTAGTGGATGTAGCCATTGTTGATTTGCTCGCCTTTTCCCCTTTGGGGGGGCGTTTGGATGTCATTTATGTTAAGTGCGTCAGAGGGCCAAGGGTACCAGCTGAATGTAAGGTTAAGTGGCAAGGTGTTTTGTGGTTCTTGTTTCCTTGTAGAGGTAACTGCAGACAGTGGTCTCCTTATACCTTTTGTTGTTTGCAGGTGCGGTGAGGATGTCGTGTTAGGCGCTTGGGGCTATGTAGCAGGCCGTCGATATAGTAAGTGTGTTTTCCATCTTAAAATGTCTGAACGTGCTCGCTATCTGTTAAGCTATGTTCCAGCACTGCCTTTGTTGTACGTAGGTGCGGGCGGTATGCTCCGTGCTTTCCCGCGTGTCTGTATTATTTATGTCCCCTTATGTTGTTAGCGCTCGTGTTTCAGGTTGGTGTGCAAAAGGAAAGATCTTACCAGGTTGTTGAGAATGCCTGCTGATATTTGTGGTATCTATATTCCGGTTAAGGTGTTAAGTCTCTTACGCTGCTGCCAGTCATGCTGACCTGTTCTGTTGTACAGCAGCGTGTGCTTAGGCCCAAGATGGCGCCGTCTCCTATGTTAGTAAGGCTGTAAACGTGATCCTAGTTCATGAGCCGTTACTTTTCCAAGTGCCACATTATGCTTTCCCGGCTCCCCAGAGGTTTAGGCACCTGCCGATGTAAGATGGGTTCCGTTACTTAGGGTTTTAGTCCTTCATTTGTGACCATGAGGGGAAAGCTGCACGGAGCTTTACGAATATGCAGCCATTCAGGGTCCCGGCTGGCTCCGCCTCCGCAGTACCATGTTTTAATAAAGAAGTTGAATGATTTCCGGGGCTCTAGTTTGTGCTTTATATAGTGCTAAATTCCTGTAACACCCTTGGGTGTATTCCATCTGGGCCTGGAGTTTTATTTACCTTAATATTATCCAGTTTTTTCCTGATATCCTCTAAACATAACCCAGTTAATAGTATGGGCTGGCATGTTCTAGTTTCTTGCAAAGTATCCTCCATTGGTTCCTCTCTTGTATACACTGAAGAAAAGAGCTGGTTTAGTAACTTAGCCTTCTCCCTGTCACTGTTAATCATGCTACCCTTCATGCATTTTAATGTACCTATATTGTCCTTCTTAGATTTTTTGCTATTTATTTACTTAAAGAACCTTTTAGGGTTAGACTTAGAATTCTTTGCAAGTAATCTTTCACTTTCAATTTTGGCTAATTTGATTGCTTGCTTTGTTACATTCCTTATAAATATGGTATGTTGAGTCTGTACTATTTTCTTTGAATAATTCAAATGCCTTACGCTTTTTCCAATTTTTTTTTAACATTTTATATAGCCACATTGGCTTGGTTTTTTTATTTTTATTTTTATAACCATATGATATTTGTTGATATGTATATTTATTAAACAAAGTTTTAAATGTTATCCATTTATCCTCTGCATTTTTTATTAGATAATACTTTGTCCCAATTTATGTTATTTAATGATTTCCTTTCATTGTTAAATTTTGCTTTCTTAAAATGTAAAGTCTTAGTTAAACCTGCTTATGAAAATAAGTCAAAATATTAAATATTATTTTGAACATCTAAACTTTTATGCACTCTAATAATAAAAAAAATGTATACTCAAAAGATAAAACAAAAGTAATAAATTAGATATAGAAAGTTAGTTAGAAGTGAGTGGACCCCACTAGACGGTAATTAAAGGGACAGTAAACTAATTTTTGTTATTTATTTTTCATGATTCAGATAGAGCACTGGTTTTTAAACCTGTCCATATGCCTCCCCAACAGGCCAGGTTTTGTGGATATATGAACTGGAGCACAGGTGATATAATCAGCTGATGATTGATGGTTATTTTACCTGCTCTCATCCAAAGTAAACCTGAAAATCTAACCTGTTGGAGAGGCCTGAGGACAGGTTTGAAAACCATTGAGATAAAGAATACACTTTTAAACAAAATTCCAATTTACTTCTGTTTTCTAATTTGCTTCATTTTTTAGGTATCCTTTGTTGAAGAAATAGCAATACACATGGGCGAGCCAATCACACAAGGTATCTATGTGTAGCCACCAATTAGCAGCTACTGAGCCTATTAAGATATGATTTTCAACAAAGGATATAAAGAGAATTAAGTAAATTAGATAATAGAAGTAAATTGGAAAGGTGTTTAAAATTGCATGCTCCTTCTGAATAATGAAAGAAAAAAAATTGTGTTTCATATCCATTTAACCATCTAAACAGAATTATAGAGATGTGTTTAACTGCACATATAACTCATTGTTTTCATATGTCTACCACACTATAATGCAGAAAATGTATAGTAGAAAGTCTTGTTAAAACTAAATGCACACCGTCATCCAAGATCACTACTGATTGTGTTTGAACTAGAACAGACACTGAATTTCTGTGTTTGCATACAGTTGACTCAACAGATAAAGCTTAGACATAAAGGCAAAGGAACCTAGCAGCAAGTGGCACCCTAGTACTAAAAACCATGCTATGCTGGTCTGGGCCCAGGCTGCTCACACGGCAGAGCCCGGCTACAATGCCTAATAGGAACAATGTTCTTCATCCGAGGTCTTTAACCATGCCCTCTAGTAGGAGCACCCCTAGGCCCGGTCCTAGGGATGCCGCTCTTTCTCGTGGTCGTCAGTAGTCTAAGACCAGACCACCCGCCTAGCTAGAATGTATTAAATAGGAACTCCAACCAGAAGGCCTCAGGAGGTTGAGTCGTGAAACATGACTTCTAAATAGGGAGCAAAAATTACCATTCTGGACCTACCTCCTCTAGTTCGACTAATCATGAGAGTGCCATAATAACTAAGGCACCATAGTGGCACCTGGAAAAACCACTTGCCAACCTAACCAGGGCGGGAGGGGAACATGATTCTGGAAGCAAGAGGCTTAGGCCCTCCAACTCTGAACACTTATATTGGTAAATAGAGACCACCCCTACTTTTGCAACATTGTTTCATCACAGACAGCTCACTCCCCTCAGTGCCTCACCCCTTAGTTTCATTTCAGTCTAATTCCTTACATTTCCATTCTAGGGAAGTATATGAACTATATTGCTGAAAATAGATCTACATCTTAAACAAGGCATAGCATTGTGGTCCTGTGAATTTAACATCATTTGCTCTCATTTGAGGACAGTGCTTCAATGACAGTATGGTAAATTTAAGTTAACCGTTTAATGCCCCATTATAATAAATATTTATGAATTTGACTCTGTTCCAGTTAGAATCATATTTATGCAAATATTGAGTTTGAAAGAAGTACTTCGGACATTAGGTTAGTAAAGGAATACAAAGGTCAATAGTAAACTATGAATGAGTACATTTAAATGCTAAATATACACATTTTTGCAGTATACTTCCATAAGCAAAAATGCTTCTGGTAAAAGATATTACTGTTTTTCAGCTACATATGCTGTGAGTGCCCTATGCACCCGTATTTAAAAACTGCACTTTCTCAGAGAGTCAGCAGTGCCTTGTATGATAGAAATTAAAGGGATACTAAATCCAATGTATAGTACAGCACCCTGGATAGCGCTTGTGATAGCTCTACCCAGGTGTTGAACATAAAATGGGCCGGCTCCTTAAGCTTTCATTCCTGCTTTTCAAATAAAGATACCAAGAGAACGAAGGAGTAAATTAGAAAGTTGCTTAAAATGGCATGCTCTATCCGAATCATGAAAGAAAATATTTGGGTTTAGTACCCCTTTAAGTCTTCACTGATGCAATACGCACAACTGCCAGCTCTCTGAGCAGATATGGTATTTGAATCCTGACCCTTTAGTCACACCTATAAATTAGGGATGGGCGAATGTGCAAATTTTCGAATTTCGAATGTAGAACGAATGTTATTACCGAAATTCGAATTCTAAATTCGAATGTCGATAAGAACGAATATTCTTAAAAATTCGAAAATCGAATGTTATTTACAGTTTTCGAATGTCACTTTCGAATTCGAATGTTTATAATTATATCGAATGTCTACATTTGAAATTCGAATTTTTCGAATTCGAATATAAATTCGAATTTTTCGAATTCGAATATAAATTCGAATTTTTCGAATTCGAATATTGCATAATTCGAATATTACATTTAAAAGCATTAGAAATACTATTACAATCAAAATTCGAATTTTTCGAATTCGAATACACGTTTTGCATAATTCGAATATTACATTTAAAGAAAAAGCATTAGAAATACTATTACAATCTAAATTCGAATTTTTCGAATTCGAATAGTGCATAATTACAATATTACATTTAAAGAAAAAGCATTAGAAATACTATTACAATCTAAATTCAAATTTTTCTAATTCGAATAGTGCATAATTACAATATTACATTTAAAGAAAAAGCATTAGAAATACTATTACAATCTAAATTCGAATTTTTCGAATTCGAATACACGTATTGCATATTTCGAATATTACATTTAAAGAAAAAGCATTAGAAATACTATTACAATCTAAATTCGAATTTTTCGAATTCGAATAGTGCATCATTCGAATATTACATTTAAAGAAAAAGCATTAGAAATACTATTACAATCTAAATTCGAATTTTTCGAATTCGAATAGTGCATCATTCGAATATTACATTTAAAGAAAAAGCATTAGAAATACTATTACAATCTAAATTCGAATTTTTCGAATTCGAATATTGCATAATTCGAACATTACATTTAAAGAAAAAGCATTAGAAATACTATTACAATCTAAATTCGAATTTTTCGAATTCGAATACACGTATTGCATAATTCGAATATTACATTTAAAGAAAAAGCATTAGAAATACTATTACAATCTAAATTCGAATTTTTCAAATTCGAATATTGCATAATTCGAATATTACATTTAAAGAAAAAGCATTAGAAATACTATTACAATCTAAATTCGAATTTTTCAAATTCGAATATTGCATAATTCGAATATTACATTTAAAGAAAAAGCATTAGAAATACTATTACAATCTAAATTCGAATTTTTCGAATTCGAATATTGCATAATTCGAATATTACATTTAAAGAAAAAGCATTAGAAATACTATTACAATCTAAATTCGAATTTTTCGAATTCGAATATTTTCAAATGTAATCGTAAAATTCGAAACCGAATATTCGAAAATCGAATGTTAGAATGTTATGTAAACATTCGAAATTCGATTCGAACGAACGAATGTGTTAAAATTCGTGCCGTTTTTCGAATGTTGCGAAACATTCGCCCATCCCTACTATAAATATGTGCGTATGCTGCTGAAACAGTAACTTTTGCTAGAAGCATTTTGGCTAATGGAAGTATATTGCAAAAAATACTTATATCTAACACTGAAATTCCTTTATGCACACTATAACTTTGACCCTTCTATTGCCTTAAAGGGACATTGTACACTAGATTTTTCTTTGCATAAATGTTTTATAGATGATCCATTTATATAGCCCATCTGGGTGTTTTTGTCACAATGTATAGTTTTGCTCATGTTTTAATTACATTGTGCTGATTTTAAGACTCCTAACCAAGCCCCAAAGTATCAAATGTAGACTCACGTCTACAGATTCCTGCTTGCTCCTGTTTGTTTAATCTGTCTTTTCATATGCAGGGGAGGGAGGAGGGGGGAGTGTCTGCACTTCCTGCTTTCCCAGACCCTTTCACTGGGTGTCCCAGCCTAACCTTATCAACAGTGCTAAACTGGGAGCTTCTTCTAAGTAAGTTTTTTAAAAGGTTTTATACTGGATTTTTAGATCAGTATCTGTGCATATTCTTCTTTATAGTAGTGTCTATTACATGCAGTTACATGAAAATTGGTTTATACTGTCCATTTAGGTTTAAGATACTGCATGGATACTAATAAATAGCCTGTCGGCTTAAAAGGATATTAAAGGGACAGACTACACCAGAATTTGTATTGTTTTTGAAAGATAATCACTTTATTACACATGCCCCAGTTTTGCATAACCACCAGTTATATTAATATATGTTTTACCTCTGTTAGAACCTTATAACTAAGCCTCTGCAGACTGCCCCCTTATCTCAGTGCTTTTGACAGACATGCAGTTTAGCCAATCAGTGCAGACTCCTAAATAAGTCCACGGGAGTGAGCACAATGTTATCTATATGACACACATGAACTAGTACTGTCTAACTGTGAAAAACTTTCTAAATGCTCTGAGCTAACAGGCGGTTTTCAACTGTTTGAGCCTACCTAGGTTTAGCTTTTCAAAAATACCACTAAGGGAACAAAGCAAATTTAATGATAAAAGTCAATTGGAAAGTTGTTTAAAATTTCATGCCCTATCTGAATCATGAAAGTTTAATTTTGAATAGACTGTCCGTTTAAACACATTTTTTTGGCGTAAAATGTGCTTTTGCCAATACACTCTAGAAAGGCTACAACAGGATGCAATAGGTGCAGTAACACCAGTGTGTGATTTATTGAATTATTGCTTTTTAAATAAGCAAACATCTTGTTTTTACAAACAGTAATAGTAAGGTCAATATTTATCATAGGACGAACAGCTCAATCTGTTGCAAGCTTACTAGTTTGAACCTGCAACTGATCTTTATGAAGCAGCAGTTTAAACCTTCTTGTCAACTTGAAGTTGGAGGATGAAAATCACCACAGATTTATTCGACCGGCGTGATTGACAAGCTTTACTTTCACACAACTGGATGCATGAGGGTAGTGGGGCGGCATTTTATGTTTGCTCATGCAATGGTAAACATAAGCACCCCACAATCTGCGATCGAATGCAAACAGTTCCACAACATGTAAATCGTATCCTTGCGCAGATTAATAAATCTTGTTCTAAGTGCTTTTTGTTTCTTTTTTTTGCAATTCTTATATATTATTACAAAACAACGCCTGTATTTGCAGGGATTTTTAGAGAACTCCAAAGAAGCAAAAGATATACAACCAAAGCAACAATAAAACATTCCAGCTAATTGATTCAGTATTGGTGACAATAATCAAATGTGTTTGATTGCAGGTGTTTAGCTAATATAATACCAATTATTGTCAAGTATGTAATTACTCATTACATATAAAGCTGGATAATTTTATAATTAACATTTTTAACACTTAATTGCAGTGATTAATTAACATTCTGATGTTTTCTGAAGTCTACTGCTAATTGCTTGACTCCTGTTATTTCACTTATAATTGGAAGCTTACATACAGCATTCTCATTGAACTGGTGTCTCAAAAATGAGTTAAAGGGACAATGTACTCTAAAATCTTCTCCCCTTTAATCCATTTTTTCTGCTGAAGTGTTTAAAATTGTTTACAAATAGCTCCTCTGTGTTTATTTTTTCATTACAAAATGACTGCTTTTTGAATTTATACCCTACCATGAAAAACAAATGCTATCCCCTATATAAAAGCTAAATAGACATAGGGCAGCAGCATTATTAAGATCCTAATGGGGGGGGGGGGGGTATAGAAGGAGCTCATCCACCTTAAAAGGGTGTCCCTGCAGCTGCTTGGAATACAATGAACTCTTATCAACTACAATCAACTACATTGTAGCAGCCACTTAGTAAAACATTTATTGGAAACTGCTTGATCATTCCAGTAAATAAAATTTGAAAGTTCAGTACCTAAGTATTGGCATTTTACTAGAGAGAACGATATGTTGAGGAGGCCATAGTCTCTCTCTCTCTCTCTCTCTCTCTCTCTCTCTCTTGTTCTTCTCAAGAACAATGGTTTGTGGTTATAATAAACCTAAGGGAACAATTTTTAATACATTTAATAATCTGCACCTGGTATAACTTGCCAAAAACACATTAACGTGGCAGTGTACTTGTGATTTATTTGTTCCTTCTCTTTAATGTGTTCCCAATTATTCATTTTACCTGCTGGATTGTATTAAACTGTTTACACATAGGTCCTTTATACTTATGGATTTTTTTATTGGAATATTTGTTTTTGTCTGTTGTATCCTTATCTATACTGAAAATTTCACTAATTAAGTATTGGCTATCAGAGCTTGACTGGGATCAAAAACAGACCCAGACATGTTTTTTTGTAAATATAATTAAATAGTAAAAAAAAAAAAGTGAAATGCAATGCTTCTCTGTGACTGTGGTACTTCTCCCTTGGTTAGTCCATGCCTGAGAATATGCAATTGCGCAGGTAAGTGGTGGCAGATTTTTCTGTACAACAGTAAAACAACACTGTAGTGGCCGTCGTGGAAACCCTGCCACTGTAAAGGTAAGTTCATACACTTTCCATATACTGTAAACCCCTCTTTAACGCTTTGTAATTTTTACTTATAAGCACGAATGTCTGTCATTTTTCCACATCCAGTGCACTAAAATTAAGATTTATGCTGTGCATATTTAATACGATTTATTCCTGTGTAATTTACATACAATTTTTACTTTTTTAGTAAAATACTACTTTTAGTGAATAATTTTCTTACACCTTAACAATACAATTTTTCCTTTGTTTTTTTGTATGAATGGCTCAATTATTTGTTTTGTATGATGTTTGAAATACAAATTTTATTATGCACTTTCATGCAAAAATGCAGTATACTCCCCTTAGTGAGACACGCTGTTTTCAGTGAAATAGAAGGACTGGTGAGCATTCTTTAATTATCTTGCCAATCCAGAGAGCTTTAGATCATTGGGCCCTAAGTGTTGGTCTCTCTGTGTATAGAGAGATAAGATAAGGGAGATTTGATGTAAATATAGAGAGGTAAGCTTATACGGTCTGCTCTCCATGGAAGATCAGCTCATTTTATTAGGTTGTGGCTTCAATAATTAGAAGCTGCTCTTTTCACATATTCACAGTTTTACAGTACAGTCCCCCCCCCTACTGTAATTTATTAGAAACTAATTTTACTGTACATTGTTTCTTGAAGTATTTATGGTATTTAAAAAGGCATATGCCTCCATATTGAGCACATTTTGATAGAACTAGAGCTATATTTGCCTTTAATTGGATAATCTTACACAGTGTACCTTCTGTAAGTCTGTGCTTAACTATATAATTAAAGCTTTAATAATACAAAGAAAAAACATGTGCATTGTCTATTGACCTTCTATGAGTTCTTTGTCTCTTTATGTCAATGCCTGCTAGAGGCTTACAGATATGTCCCATGTCATCGGCTCATCCATTGTTTTGAGTTAGCGCCCAGTAGTCCATTGCTGCTCCTCCAACAAAGGTTACTAAGAGAATTAAGCAAATGTGATAATATGCAGTATGTAAATAAGAAAGCAGTTTAATATTGTATGCTCTATCTGAATCATAAAAGAACATTTTGGGTTTCATGTCCCTTTCAGTAGACTAACTAACAATAGAAAGACAATAGCAAGCTCTATTTACTGCAATCTGTTTTCAACTGTAAGATTTCTTAACTCTTTGTGCAGCTTGATGTGTTGTAAAATGAAAAAAAAACTAAAAAAATCAAATACTCCTTTTCCTTTTAAAGGTACACTAACCCAATTTTTCTTTCATGATTCAGATAAAGCATGCAATTTTAAGCAAATTTCTATTTTACTCACATTATCATTTTTTCTTTGTTCTTTTGCTATCTTTATATGAAAAGCAGGAATCTAAGCTAAGGAGGAGGCCCATTTTTGCTTCAGCACCCTGGATAGCGCTTGCCGATTGGTGGGTACATTTAGTCAGGTGCTGAACCAAAAATGGGCCGGCTCCTTAGCTTAGATTCCTGCTTTTTCACAAAAATATAGCAAGAGAACGAAGAAAAATTGATAATAGGAGTAAATTAGAAAGTTGTTCTATCTAAAACATAAAAGGAAAAAAATTGGATTAAGAGTCCCTTTAAGCTTAACATTTTCTTCTAATTGTAATATATTTAAAAAAAAATGCCAAACCATATTGTAGGAATGCTGTAGTTATAGAAGTCTTTTGCCAAAAAACACAATTTTATAGCAATTGTAATAGTTACTTTGGGACATATAAAATATTTTTAGCTTCAGACTTAACTATTACGATAAAAAAAATGTTAGGCTTTCCGTGGAAACTATTTAAGATGTGCCAGTAAGGAAATCCCAACTGCATGCGGTAAATTATCATAGTCATGGAATGTGTTAGCACTAGTTTTTGGGCTCCATTTAAAAAGCTACTTCTCTGACCAGAGAGACTGACGACTGTGTATGAGCAGGGGCAATGTTGCACACAAGGTGAAGTGTGCAATGATAAAGGCGGGCAGCGCATTGCTAGCCACGATGCCAGGCAGACAGGGGTGGAGCTGTCTGCCCATGTCCATCCGGGGTTAGTAAATCTAGCCCATAGTGTGTGTTTCAGAAATAATGTGATTCCACTCCATCAGAAAACAGACTTTTTGCATGTTTTTTAATTTTTCCCCGCTTCGCACTGAAAAAACCCATTAGATGCTTGAATTGAATACACTCATATTCCAATTTATTATACAACACGTTTACCACTTGAAAAGTCTAACATTTTTTGCCTTTCGTATCTTGGCTTATTGCATGGTTTTAGTTTAAGGTGATGGTAAATCCTAGTGTTTCTGAAACGCTAGGATTTACTAGTGCAACAAATAATGGGGACTTTCTTTCATGAAGTAAAAAATAATTCATGCTGAAAATTCCTCTATTTGTCTGCAGCGTTCGCCACGCTGAGTGCCTCAGGCTGCCCGCAGCAGAACACTATTTTTTTGAATGAGGTGACGTTTCCACCACAGCTATTGGCTAAGATCACCTCACTCCAAAATAGCGTTCTGCTGTGGGCTGCCTGAGGTGCTCAATACAATGAACGCTGCAGACAAATAAAGGAACTATCAGCATGAAGTATTTTAAACTTCATGACTATAAGTCCCCTTTATTTGTTGCACTGGTAAATCCTAATGTTTCACAAACGCTAGGATTTACTATCACTTTAATGATTTTATTTCTGTGCATGTCTGTATAGATTTTAATAAACAATCATGCCCTGGATTAATACAAAGTGGCTGAAATCACTCTTTTAAACTATAAAACTTGCACCCAGCTAAAATATGATTATAGGAATGTTCATTTATGATTGCAAGTCTTTGTGAATTTTTCTTTCATGATTCAGACAGAGAATACAATTTAAAAAAAGTTTTTTACTTCTTTTATCAAGTTTTTCTTATTCTCTTGTTATTCTTTGTTGAAGAGATATCTAGACAGATTATGTGCACATGCCTAGAACACTACATGACAGGAAATAGTGCAGCCATCTAGTGCTCTTGCTAATGTATAACATTGTTGCAAAACTGCTGCCATATAGTGCTGCGGACACGTGCACACTCCTAAACTTACCTTCATGCTTTTTAATCAAGAATAACAATAAAATAAATAAAATTTGATAACAGAAGTAAATTGGAAAGTTGAATCATGAAAGAACAATTTGGGGGTTTATGTCACTTTTTTTTTTTTTTGAGAAGTTTTTTTTTATTGAGACAAACAAAATAAAAAGACAGTACAATACTGGCCCACATGGGTATGCAATTAAATTACAAATTAAGTTACAAATTTAAAAGTAAACTATAAATCTTAAGCAAAGATGTGATGGTTATTATCTTGCAGTTAACGCATACATAATTTTATGTTTTCAGATGAGTATAGAGGACGGGATTTCACATAGGTGAATATAGGGTCTCTTTTATACGTTATGAGGAATATTATAGACATAGGTTATTATAGCTATATCTCTGTTTTGTAGAAAAATGGGCTAAGTAGACCACTCTTTGCAAATTTAAGTAGTTACAATATAATAGTAGAAAACTGAGAGACTATTTGGTTGTGTATGAGATCTGTGGCCATGGGGGGATATAGCTAATAAGTATACTGAGAAAGAGATGAAAGATTACAGCGGGCAAGAGCCGCTTAAGTTAGAGGAAAGTGGGTAAAGGACCCATTATAGGAGGGGGGGGGGCGAAGTTATAATGAGTTAATCCAGTCTTCTTTTATATAACATAACAGTCAGATGATATGGGAGTCTAAATATTGCATACTAGCCAAGTCTTCAAGCATATTATATATTGCTATGCACTAGTGGGTGCTGTAATTGAGTGCTACGTCTTGCAGCCTTAGGGGCGCTAATGCTTGGAACTTTTCTCACACGCAAGCACAACAACCATTATAACCATTTTCATGTAATTCCAAGTACTAAATTATAGTGCATTATCTAATTTAAACCATCATTTACAGTTATGGAAAGCAGGGAATACATAAACAAACATTTGCCTGTGATAGTGTGAGCTGTGTCACAGTGTGTTAACTAAGCTAGTGTTTCAATATTGATTAGTCAGCTTACACTATTGTTTGCCAATGGGGGTTAGAGCTGACGGTCTTTTCTTATGATGCTAGGTGCGTGAACTTTTATGCCCATATACACACACACATGCCTAATAAACAACTAAAACATTTGAGTGTGAATCTAGAGGTTCAGCTACATTAGAGTAACCCAGCTCAAATTTTCTAATAAGTTTAAAATAACGATTGTATAGTTTTATATATATAATGTTACATGCCAAAAAAAAGATAACTAAAAGAGGGAAGTATTATCCTTTGTTTCAGCCTAATAGCGTCATATAGATAAGCGTCCCAGGTTAAATACCCCTTGGTAAAGCTAAGTAAACTGGAGTAGGCAGTTCAGTATGGAGAGCTATATTCCAGTTTGGTTTCCAGCATTTTTCACCAAGCGGATGGGAGTGGGGCCATTAGTTAAGGAAAGTTAGCCAACTCCTGTTTCGGCTACCTCATCTCCTGCATATGTCCTGGATTCCGGTGACATCCTCTCTGGTGGGCCTCTCTTAGTGACATAAACGCAGCAAACTGTAAGGCTGGTAAATTTCAGGCTGATCTCTGCTGCTGCACCGCGACAACTAAAGAACGTGGCTTGCCGCCTTCTTAGGGCCAATTTAGATCTCCTGGCAAAGCCTCTCTCTGGGTCCCCATCGGCTGCTGCTCCGGAGACACTTTCCTTCAGCCCTCTCTCGTTACTTCCTCGTTCCCCCAGTGCAGATAGGGGAGTAGGAGGATCGTGCTGGGTGTCAGCTTCTACAGTAGATGATTGCAGGTTTGCAGCATCTCCATGTGGCCTGCGCTTGGTCCTGATCACATGTTCCAGCGGCGACTCATCTGTCCGTAGCTTGGGAATGTTTAACTGCTGTGCTCGCTGGTTCTGGGACTCGCAGCCGTCCAGGCCATGGGTAGTTTGTATTTCTGGCTCCTGATGTTGCACACAAGTAAGACATGGGAGAGATGTATAAAGTACCATTAGGCTGAGGAGGTCTTGCTTCATGTCTGTAAAGGTTGTGTCTAGTTTGGAACTAAACCCTCCATGCCTGCGAGTGTGGTCTTCGGAGCTGTCTTAGTAGGGGGTAGTATAGGGGTAGATGACACACCACAGAAATTTTGGAAAAGGCGGATAGGTTATACCATGAGAAGAGGAGAATGGCTGCTTTCAGATAGCTTCAGCTCCAGGCGGCCTGCTAACATGGCACAGAGTTAAGTTTTTGCATGAGTTTCTAGGTTTAGGCTGTGTTACAAGTCAGCTCTAGTAACCCCATATTTCAGTCCTGTTTTTGAGGTGTTAGGTAACCAGCTATGAAGTCCTTTTCTCCAACATAGGTGTGTCCGGTCCACGGCGTCATCCTTACTTGTGGGATATTCTCTTCCCCAACAGGAAATGGCAAAGAGCCCAGCAAAGCTGGTCACATGATCCCTCCTAGGCTCCGCCTTCCCCAGTCATTCTCTTTGCCGTTGTACAGGCAACATCTCCACGGAGTTGGCTTAGAGTTTTTTGGTGTTTAAATGTAGTTTTTATTCTTCAATCAAGAGTTTGTTATTTTAAAATAGTGCTGGTATGTACTATTTACTCTGAAACAGAAAAGAGATGAAGATTTCTGTTTGTAAGAGGAAAATGATTTTAGCAACCGTTACTAAAATCGATGGCTGTTTCCACACAGGACTGTTGAGAGGAATTAACTTCAGTTGGGGGAAACAGTGAGCAGACTTTTGCTGCTTGAGGTATGACACATTTCTAACAAGACTTGGTAATGCTGGAAGCTGTCATTTTCCCTATGGGATCCGGTAAGCCATTTTTATTAAATAAGAATAAAGGGCTTCACAAGGGCTTTAAAGACTGGTAGACATTTTTCTGGGCTAAAACGATTGATTTATAAGCATTTTTAATAGTTTATAGCTTTGAGGAGTTATTTTATTCTTGGGAATTATGTTAAATAACCGGCAGGCACTGTATTGGACACCTTTTTCACTGGGGTCCTTCTCTAATCATAGGCAGAGCCTCATTTTCGCGCCTCTATTGCGCAGTTGTTTTTGGGAAGCAAGGCATGCAGATGCATGTGTGAGGAGCTCAGATACATAGAAAAAGCTTACTGAAGGCGTCATTTGGTATCGTATTCCCCTTTGGGCTTGGTTGGGTCTCAGCAAAGCAGATACCAGGGACTGTATAGGGGTTAAATATAAAAACGGCTCCGGTTCCGTTATTTTAAGAGTTAAAGCTTTCAAATTTGGTGTGCAATACTTTTAAGGCTTTAAGACACTGTGGTGAAATTTTGGTGAATTTTGAACAATTCCTTCATACTTTTTCACATTTTCAGTAATAAAGTGTGTTCAGTTTAAAATTTAAAGTGACAGTAACGGTTTTATTTTAAAACGTTTTTTGTACTTTGTTATCAAGTTTATGCCTGTTTAACATGTCTGAACTATCAGATAGACTATGTTCTGTATGTGAGGAAGCCAAGGTTCCTTCTCATTTAAATAGATGTGATGTATGTGACACAAAATTTAGAGAAAATGATGCCCAAGATGATTCCTCAAGTGAGGGGAGTAAGCATGGTACTGCATCATCCCCTCCTTCGTCTACGCCAGTCTTGCCCACACAGGAGGCCCCTAGTACATCTAGTGCGCCAATACTCCTTACTATGCAACAATTAACGGCTGTAATGGATAATTCTATCAAACCATTTTAGCCAAAATGCCCACTTATCAGCGAAAGCGCGACTGCTCTGTTTTAGAAAATACTGAAGAGCATGAGGACGCTGATGATAATGGTTCCGAAATGCCCCTACACCAGTCTGAGGGGGCCAGGGAGGTTTTGTCTGAGGGAGAAATTTCAGATTCAGGGAAAATTTCTCAACAAGCTGAACCTGATGTGATTACATTCAAATTTAAATTGGAACATCTCCGCGCTCTGCTTAAGGAGGTGTTATCTACTCTGGATGATTGTGAGAATTTGGTCATTCCAGAGAAATTATGTAAGATGGACAAGTTCCTAGAGGTCCCGGGGCCCCCCGAAGCTTTTCCTATACCCAAGCGGGTGGCGGACATTGTAAACAAAGAATGGGAAAGGCCTGGCATACCTTTTGTCCCTCCCCCTATATTTAAGAAATTGTTTCCTATGGTCGACCCCAGAGAGGACTTATGGCAGACAGTCCCCAAGGTCGAGGGGGCGGTTTCTACTCTAAACAAACGCACTACTATCCCTATAGAAGATAGTTGTGCTTTCAAAGATCCTATGGATAAAAAATTAGAGGGTTTGCTTAAAAAGATGTTTGTTCAGCAAGGTTACCTTCTACAACCAATTTCATGCATTGTTCCTGTCACTACAGCAGCGTGTTTCTGGTTCGATGAACTAGAAAAGTCGCTCAATAAAGATTCTTCTTATGAGAAGATTATGGACAGAATTCATGCTCTCAAATTGGCTAACTCTTTTACTTTAGACGCCACTTTGCAATTGGCTAGATTAGCGGCGAAAAATTCGGGGTTTGCTATTGTGGCGCGCAGAGCGCTTTGGCTAAAATCTTGGTCAGTGGATGCGTCTTCCAAGAACAAATTGCTTAACATACCTTTCAAGGGGAAAACGCTGTTTGGCCCTGACTTGAAAGAGATTATTTCAGATATCACTGGGGGTAAGGGCCACGCCCTTCCTCAGGATAGGTCTTTCAAGGCTAAAAATAAACCAAATTTTCGTCCCTTTCGCAGAAACGGACCAGCCCCAAGTTCTACATCCTCTAAGCAAGAGGGTAATACTTCTCAAACCAAGCCAGCCTGGAGGCCAATGCAAGGCTGGAACAAAGGTAAGCAGGCCAAGAAACCTGCCACTGCTACCAAGACAGCATGAGACGTTGGCCCCCGATCCGGGACCGGATCTGGTGGGGGGCAGACTTTCTCTCTTCGCTCAGGCTTGGGCAAGAGATGTTCTGGATCCTTGGGCGCTAGAAATAGTCTCCCAAGGTTATCTTCTGGAATTCAAGGAGCTTCCCCCAAGGGGGAGGTTCCACAGGTCTCAATTGTCTTCAGACCACATAAAAAGACAGGCATTCTTACATTGTTTAGAAGACCTGTTAAAAATGGGAGTGATTCATCCTGTTCCATTAGGAGAACAAGGGATGGGATTCTACTCCAATCTGTTCATAGTTCCCAAAAAAGAGGGAACATTCAGACCAATCTTAGATCTCAAGATCCTAAACAAGTTTCTCAAGGTTCCATCGTTCAAAATGGAAACCATTCGGACAATTCTTCCTTCCATCCAGGAAGGTCAATTCATGACCACGGTGGATTTAAAGGATGCGTATCTACATATTCCTATCCACAAGGAACATCATCGGTTCCTAAGGTTCGCCTTTCTGGACAAGCATTACCAGTTTGTGGCACTTCCATTCGGATTAGCCACTGCTCCAAGAATTTTCACAAAGGTACTAGGGTCCCTTCTAGCGGTGCTACGACCAAGGGGCATTGCAGTAGTACCTTACTTGGACGACATTCTGATTCAAGCGTCGTCCCTACCACAAGCAAAGGCTCATACGGACATTGTCCTGGCCTTTCTCAGATCTCACGGGTGGAAAGTGAACGTAGAAAAAAGTTCTCTATCTCCGTCAACAAGAGTTCCCTTCTTGGGAACAATAATAGACTCCTTAGAAATGAGGATTTTTCTGACAGAGGCCAGAAAATCAAAACTTCTAAGCTCTTGTCAAGTACTTCATTCTGTTCTTCTTCCTTCCATTGCGCAGTGCATGGAAGTAATAGGTTTGATGGTCGCGGCAATGGACATAGTTCCTTTTGCGCGAATTCATCTGAGACCATTACAACTGTGCATGCTCAGTCAGTGGAATGGGGATTATACAGACTTGTCTCCGACGATACAAGTAGATCAGAGGACCAGAGATTCACTCCGTTGGTGGCTGACCCTGGACAACCTGTCACAGGGGATGAGCTTCCGCAGACCAGAGTGGGTCATTGTCACGACCGACGCCAGTCTGGTGGGCTGGGGCGCGGTCTGGGAACCCCTGAAAGCTCAGGGTCTTTGGTCTCGGGAAGAATCTCTTCTCCCGATAAATATTCTGGAACTGAGAGCGATATTCAATGCTCTCAAGGCTTGGCCTCAGCTAGCAAAGGCCAAATTCATACGGTTTCAATCAGACAACATGACGACTGTTGCGTATATCAACCATCAGGGGGGAACAAGGAGTTCCCTGGCGATGGAAGAAGTGACCAAAATCATTCAATGGGCGGAGACTCACTCCTGCCACTTGTCTGCAATCCACATCCCAGGAGTGGAAAATTGGGAAGCGGATTTTCTGAGTCGTCAGACATTTCATCCGGGGGAGTGGGAACTCCATCCGGAAATCTTTGCCCAAATAACTCAATTGTGGGGCATTCCAGACATGGATCTGATGGCCTCTCGTCAGAACTTCAAGGTTCCTTGCTACGGGTCCAGATCCAGGGATCCCAAGGCGACTCTAGTAGATGCACTAGTAGCACCTTGGACCTTCAATCTAGCTTATGTATTCCCACCGTTTCCTCTCATCCCCAGGCTGGTAGCCAGGATCAATCAGGAGAGGGCATCGGTGATCTTGATAGCTCCTGCGTGGCCACGCAGGACTTGGTATGCAGACCTGGTGAATATGTCATCGGCTCCACCATGGAAGCTACCTTTGAGACAGGACCTTCTTGTTCAAGGTCCGTTCGAACATCCGAATCTGGTCTCACTCCAACTGACTGCTTGGAGATTGAACGCTTGATTTTATCAAAGCGAGGGTTCTCAGATTCTGTCATTGATACTCTTGTTCAGGCCAGAAAGCCTGTAACTAGAAAAATCTACCATAAAATATGGAAAAAATATATCTGTTGGTGTGAATCTAAAGGATTCCCATGGAACAAGATAAAAATTCCTAAGATTCTATCCTTTCTTCAAGAAGGTTTGGAGAAAGGATTATCTGCAAGTTCTTTGAATGGACAGATTTCTGCTTTATCTGTTTTACTTCACAAAAAGCTGGCGGCTGTGCCAGATGTTCAAGCTTTTGTTCAGGCTCTGGTTAGAATCAAGCCTGTTTACAAACCTTTGACTCCTCCTTGGAGTCTCAATTTAGTTCTTTCAGTTCTTCAGGGGGTTCCGTTTGAACCCCTACATTCCGTTGATATCAAGTTATTATCTTGGAAAATTTTGTTTTTGGTTGCAATTTCTTCTGCTAGAAGAGTTTCAGAGTTATCTGCTCTGCAGTGTTCTCCTCCTTATCTGGTGTTCCATGCAGATAAGGTGGTTTTGCGTACTAAACCTGGTTTTCTTCCGAAAGTTGTTTCTAACAAAAACATTAACCAGGAGATAGTCGTGCCTTCTTTGCAGTTTCGAAGAAGGAACGTTTGTTGCACAATTTGGATGTAGTTCGTGCTCTAACATTCTATTTAGATGCTACAAAGGATTTCAGACAAACATCTTCCTTGTTTGTTGTTTATTCTGGTAAAAGGAGAGGTCAAAAAGCAACTTCTACCTCTCTCTCTTTTTGGCTTAAAAGCATCATCAGATTGGCTTATGAGACTGCCGGACGGCAGCCTCCTGAAAGAATCACAGCTCATTCCACTAGGGCCGTGGCTTCCACATGGGCTTTCAAGAACGAGGCTTCTGTTGATCAGATATGTAAGGCAGCGACTTGGTCTTCACTGCACACTTTTACCAAATTTTACAAATTTGATACTTTTGCTTCTTCTGAGGCTATTTTTGGGAGAAAGGTTTTGCAAGCCGTGGTGCCTTCCATCTAGGTGACCTGATTTGCTCCCTCCCCTCATCCGTGTCCTAAAGCTTTGGTATTGGTTCCCACAAGTAAGGATGACGCCGTGGACCGGACACACCTATGTTGGAGAAAACAGAATTTATGTTTACCTGATAAATTACTTTCTCCAACGGTGTGTCCGGTCCACGGCCCGCCCTGGTTTTTTTAATCAGGTCTGATGATTTATTTTCTTTATCTACAGTCACCACGGTATCATATGATTTCTCCTATGCAAATATTCCTCCTTTACGTCGGTCGAATGACTGGGGAAGGCGGAGCCTAGGAGGGATCATGTGACCAGCTTTGCTGGGCTCTTTGCCATTTCCTGTTGGGGAAGAGAATATCCCACAAGTAAGGATGACGCCGTGGACCGGACACACCGTTGGAGAAAGTAATTTATCAGGTAAACATAAATTCTGTTTTTCTCAGTATATAGTAAAGTCTATGCAGAGCTCTAGAGATGTGCAACCATGCTGTTGCAAGGCTAGCTCCGCCCCCCGGTTTATGTCACTTTAATTTTAAACATTGATAATTTTGATGAAACATACCATTAACTTCTTTATTCTGGCATCCTTTGTTGAAACTAATCTCCTTCTCATAATATACTGAGGTAGGCTCAGGAGCGTGTAGATATCTTGAGAGCTATAGGGCTGTGTTTGTACCACCAATGTTATACAGATTGGGCTAGATTAAAAGTGGAACACAAACGATAATGCAAGGTGCATGACCAGCGCTAAGAATAGGGATGATAAAAAAAAGTTTAACCAGAGAATATTTATGTGGCTAACATTTTTTTCTTAGAGCGCCCTGTAATTCTAATGGTGAGTGAAGGAAGTGCTATTGTTGTGCTCGAATGTTGTGCCCGAGCGCAACAATGCTTACAAATATGCATAACAAAAAACATCAACAATGTAATACAATAATGTATTTCAAATATATATATATAATATGCAAAGAAAAGGCCCATCAAGTCTACCCATATTACTTGTGCAGTGTAAACTTACTTATTTGTTGGGATAGCTTTATGCATGTCCTCTGCGTTTTTTAATTCTTTTACAGTCCCTGTGTTTACACCTCTACTGGAAGTTTATACCATGAATCCACCACCCCATCGGTAAAAAAATGCTTCATCACATTTCTCCTGAATCTGCTATCCCTTGTTTTGTGTTTCTTTTTTTGTGGAAAATGCTTTCAGGTTCCACTTTATTGAGTCCCTTCATATATTTGAAGGTCACCTCTTTCCCTTCTCTCCTCTAAACTATACATATTTAGATCATAGAGTCTTTCTTTGTACGTTTTATATTTTAGAGTATGTATGATATTATTAGTCCTCCTTTGGACATTCTCTAGTTTATTTATATCCTTCTGAAGATTTGTGGGCCGATTCATTAAAGTGTGGATGGACATGATACGATGTATCATATCATGTCCGCCGCACATTGATAAATGCTGACAGCATATGCTGTCGGCATTTATCATTGCACAAGCAGTTCTGCTTGTGCAATGCCGCCTCCCTGCAGATTTGCGACCAATTGGCCGCTAGCAGGGGGTGTCAATCAGCCCGATCGTATAGGATCGGGAGGATTGATGTCCGCAGCCTCAGAGCAAGCGGACAAGTTATTGAGCAGCGGTCTTTAGGCCGCTGTTTCATAACTGCTGTTTCCGGGGAGCCTGAAGGCTCGCACGGAAAACGGGGCATCAAGCTCCATTTGGAGCTTGATAATTCGGCCCCATAGTCTGCAAAATTGTACATAATAGTCAAGATGAGGCCTAAAAAGTAGGGTTGCCATCCTTCCCTTATGTAAAAGATTATTTGCCCAAACTTGTTCTCTTATTTAGTTAATAATTTTGGTTTTTGAATTCAGATTTGCAGAAAGTTGTTGAATGTAATAAGCTAGACTGTGTAAATTAAGTTGATTTGTATGAAGAATTTGGTTGTACCGAACTGTAACTGTCTCTTCCCAAAGTTCACTTGGGGTGGATGCCAGCAGATCGGCGGAGCACCCTGCTAAGTGCGACAAATGTATGAGCAGCAAGAACAATTCGCTAAGAGAATCAAGCACCCGAGAGGCATGTTATGATTCTGAAAATAATGGTACTTTTCCATTAACGGACCAAAACACTATAGTGCCATCTGCTGGAATTCTGTATTCACCAACAGAGTGGCGTCCGTTAACTTTGGACCTAATATTAGTGCAAAATTAGAACACTATTGATTGTATCGGAGCAATGTTAACTCAAATATTTTTGTGCTCCACTTGTAATCTAGCCCATAATGTATATATATATATATATATATATATATATTTTTTTTTTTTTTAAACAGTTTTTTTATTGAGGTTATACAATATATAAACATTAGAACGGTTGCAATGCAATTATTGACATAAGCATATGTCTAAACAGTAGCCTCTGAATGATACAACATATCACCAATGCATAATTTGTACACTATAAATAAAGCATAATATCATGAAATGCAGAAATAATCCTTGAAAAATAGTCAACCTATGTACTCTCCATCAAACCTCTTTTTACATACATTTGGGCGCCATTTGTAAGGCAATGTAGACTGACCATTTACACCTTATGCAAAGCATAAAAATAAACTAGATAAAATGACCCCTCGTGTAGCAGATGACGGTCACTCTTTGACCTCTGATGTTATTGTGTAGTGGTTCGAGGATATAATAGGGGTTATGTAACAAATAAAGCCATATGGGGTCGCTCTTGGACGCTTAGTAATATGATACATGGTCGTGACATAACTGAAATATGAAACAGCAAAATAACAAGACAGCAGCATGTCATGTATAATTACAGTTATAGATATCAGTACATATGTATCATTATATATTTAGTAATATAAGGTAAAGTTTCTATAGGATTTATTTTCCTTAACTTACGAAGTAAGCTCAAAGGTGTAAGGAAAAGGGGGAAAAAGGGGAGTGTGGGGGGAGGGACGGAGCCAAGAGACAAACTTTTGAGGCGGAGTTGGCAGAGAGTATATATACCATTGCAAGGAGAAATAAAAGTTAGGCATTAAAGTGAATGTAAATTTTGATGCTAAAGTGCCCGGTTTTTCAAACTTCGATAAAAAACAGGGGCACTTTAATTCATCAAAATTTACATTTCACTCCTGTTGTGAAAAAAAACTTACCTTTTAATCTTCACAGCAGCTCCAGGTTCCTCCTCCCGTTTCAAAGCCTCTTCCTGGGTCTAAAATGAGTCATCCGGCTTCTTCCAATCACAGCATTGAATCAGACACTGATTCCCCCGGGGGGGAAGCTATGATTGGAGGATGACCTAGCAATCATTTCTGACATCAGAAATGGCTTGTGAGACCGGAGGAAGCTGGAGCTGCTGTGAAGTTTAAAAGGTAAGTATTTTTTCACAACAGGAGTGAAATGTAAATTTTGATGAATTAAAGTGCCCCTGTTTTTAATCGAAGTTTTAAAAACCGGGCACTTTAGCATCAAAATTTACATTCACTTTAAGTCTTAGCCACATAAAGTACTCAGTTAGATAGATATAACACCCCTCCAGGACTTAGTTGTCACTAAACTAATATGGGGAGGGATGTGAGTTGTATCTCCCCTCAGGGATTGCTGTCACCACTGGACGGAGACGGGAAAGTGGTTTTGGATATGACCCACTCTGATAAACAGAGTGGGAAAGGGTGAGGGAGATACCTTTCTTGTCTTTTTTAATATAATTTTTCTTAAGGTGCTGAAGAAATATAAACATTCAATATATTGCATGTTCCAAGCATATCATACAACCAAATGCATAAATGATATAAAATAACACAACTATGAAAATATATAGTATGCTGCAGAAGATATTGCTGAGTTATACAATTTGCTAACTTATATGAATGATTCAGAACATAACCGTCTGTTGAAAAATAAGACTCATCTTTTATAACGTAGGTTAAACAGGCTTAAAAACATCATATTTATATAGAACGGTAATCCTGCTATAATAAGGTGGTTAAGACTGTAACACTAGTAATTAAAAATTGTGAACAGATTGTGGATTTCAATATAGCTAACACTAAATAGTATATACGTAAAAACTGTATTGGATCTATGAGTGTATTTCAAGAAACCGACTAAGCTTAGTTTGTGCTATAGGTATGAACGTATATAGATATGTAGGTGGAATAAAAATACAGCCACAGTTCCCCTGATCACAGATATTGACCAGTAGCTCTAAACAAAGAAACTAGCCACGCTGTTCCGGCCGCTGACAGCATGGTGTTCTATTATCCTCCAAATGGTAAACCATAGGGGGTATATCACGGAAAATAGGGGATATGTTGCGTAAAATAATTCAGCCAACTAAATTATAGCTCTCATTCACAGGTAGCCCTAAGTATGGAAATACAAACTAGGGTATCCATTAAAGCGTCAGATTAAACATAGTAAGTTGTCAAACAAGCTTATGTAGTTAGCGGGCAACCCACACTATGATGATCCATAACACAGAAATTTGGCTGTGAGCTCTCCTGCGCCCTGAAGTTACAGCTGTGGAACCAGCATGTACCTCTTAAAGTAACATTCTATAGCCATGTATAAAAAATCTTGGTTGCAGTCTAGGCTCGCAAAACAACCCCTAAACAATTAAAAAATAAATAAAACAGCAAACGTGAAAGAAACCTCCAAAACACAGATCCATGGCTCACACAAAACAGTTGCTGTTCATAACTAGGTTGCCTGACATTCTAACTTATATAGCAGCGAGCTAAGAATCACAATATAGTAGCATGCAAATAGAGAATGGCAATCTTATGACTCCCTTAGATTTTAAAATAATACGTCATAGCAGGAAACTAAATAGATTGCCTCAACCCCTGCATGTTAAACAGGCAGCATTATTCAATTTTCTGTTTACAGGAGTATTAAGTTCAGTATTAGACATTGTGGTGGACAGTAATACTCTTTTTGCAGTCAATGTAGGGGTGTAAGTCACTCTATGGGCTAGGCTATGTATCTTTGTCTGTAGTCAATGACCACCTAGAAGTAGTAACAATCTGTTGTGATTGGTTTCAGCCGATTCCACTTTTGGCAAGGAACTGTGGGGGATCATTGAGAGACAGCACTAAGACCACGGTTGTTAAACTGTGAGGTTTCCAGGTAGAGTGAACCCGCTCTCCCCCATGTTGCACCCGTTTCTCTTTGTCTTGGGTAGGAGTAATTACATCATAATAGAAGACCGACCCCTCCAAATAGTTACCCTTTACAACACATGTGAAATTCTCCAATAGGGGTATAAGCCATACCGACTTGTTAGTTGCATGTATAGAATCAGGCCAAGGCAGTAAATCTTTATAGGGCAACCCTGCGGGTAGTTGTGCAGTGTCTGTACTATTAGAGTCATCAGCCTGCTCCTCTATCATACAGTGGACCTCAGTAACGCTGTCTAACTCATTGTGGAGTATCTCTCTCGGTCGCTGAGTTATGCCAGCTGCCCTGTAGATACTATCTTCTATGGCCTCATGTTCCTCTAGCGCAGTCTGGGTTGAGGTGAATGCCTCTGTCAGCTCATGAGTGAGGTCCGATTGAAATCTGTCTAGCAGATGTAGTAGACTGCCCAGCAAGGAGGCAGACTGTCTCCTCATAATTGAAGGTGTCATGGCTCTTGGAATACTATCCTCCTGTAAACTTAAGGGAGTAATAGCATGTCCCAGCTTGTACTCTCAGGAAACCGGTGTGGGAGCTCAAATTGTGATTAACAGCACAGTGTTTCGACTCAATATCAGTTGAGCGTGTATAGATCAGTTCACTGAGAATAGCGGTGCGATGTACTCACAGTCCAACATGGCGGATCCCCACGCTCCACTATCAAACTATCGAAACAGTCTTCTTGCAAAGTAATCCGTAATTTCTATGCTTCTTGTCCCCAGAACACTTGCTCCACTAGTTAAGATTGTGACTAGCTCAGGCAGGTTAAAGTAACTTTATATGCTGTTTATAAACTTGGTTAAATTGATCAAATCTTTGGGAGCTTGAGCAAACACATCATGCCATCTCAGCTGCTGGCTCCACCCCCCCCCCCCCCCGCCCATAATGTATGTTTAAATTACTAAAGTAGATCACATAGTAGTCCCATCATGTACATAGTTACTGAAACTTATAAGGAATTCTTAAGTAAGGATTTTTTTTTCAGTCACCAATTTCAGTCCACAGATTAACTATTTAAATAAAAAAAATTAGAAGCACCACAATCCATTTAGTGGATCCTAAAAGTAGATGTTGGAGTGTCCTACAGGAAATTCAAAGTCAACAATTATTTGGGTAATTGCAAGAAATATTTACTTTCACATGCACCATAGAAGAAATATGAAAATTAATCCAGAGATGTCTTTTTCTCCTTAAAGAATATATAAAGCTTGGCACTATAAGGAAAAGTAATAAACAAGTATTGTAACAAACTTTAATAATAGTCTGCCGCTACCAGCTCCACAGTATTCAATACAGAATAAACAACACAGAAAGAGGAGAGGAAAAAATGTGTTACTTAGTTGGAATTGATTGATTAAAAAATAACTTATTATAATTAAACTGAGTAAAGATCTTGAAAAAAGCAACAGGCATAAAATCCCCTTATAAAGTTGGTCATAGAAGGTCGTCCCTCTTTCCTGGCCGATAGCAGGACTCATCAGAGTCAGGTGGGGAAAGCATTGATTCAACTCAACAATGACCCAAATAAAAAGTATAACACATTTTGGCATGCTCACAAACATTTTACAAATCCCAATTTTTCAATGCTCACTTCACTTAAATGGTTTGTAATAAATATATTTGTTATTCAATTCATTCCCATATTTAGACTTATAAACAGACCCAATGTTGCCTTTCAGGTAGGGATGAGCGAATGTTTCTAAAAATTCAAAATTTAAAACTAATTTTGATACGTTCGTTCGAATCAAATTTCTAATTTTCGTTTTTTAATTTTTCAATAACATTAGAAAATATGCGTTAGCTATGTATTTTATATCACATTCAATTTAGAAAGGTAATATTTAAATGTGACATTCAAATTTCGAATGTAACATTTGAATTCGAAATAGTATTTCTAGTCTACAACTGTGTTGTATAAAAGTAATATTCGAATTCGAATGTCACATTCGAATTTGAATGTAGCATTTGAATTTGAAATAGAGTTTCTAGTCTACAACTGTATAGTATAAGCAGGGATAGAGGCGCCAATGGTGCAGGTAAATGGTGGTACAGATGGCAGTAATAGCCCAGTATACACAGGGTACTCACATTTACTGAAGGCACTCACTTGTACCTATAGAGACGGGCTGGATTTTAGCAGCAATCCAGCTGGCTGATCCAGGGTGAACTGGCTGGTTCGTGGGTGTTAGAGTGCAGATACTCTAAAGTAGCATAGCAAGGCAGTACCATATATAACACTGAGAGTGGGTTTATATAAAAAAATGGATTTATTTAAAACATATAAAAAGGTTTACCACTCATCACAGTGTTAAAAAAGTAATTGGTACATCAGGAATACATGCGACGCGTTTCTCAGTTAAAACTGTTTCCTCAGGCATCAAACTGTGTTGTATAAATGTAATATTCGAATGTAGCATTTGAATTCAAAATAGTATAGCTAGTCTACAACTGTGTTTTATTAATGTAATATTCGAATTAGAAAGTGACATTCGATAAATGTAAATAACATTCAATAATAGAATTTTTAAGAATATTTGTTCTTATTAACATTCGATTATGTAAATCGAATTTCTACATTAACATTCGAATTCGAATGTAAACACATTCGCCAATCCCTACTTTCAGGATCTAGTTTGCATATCTGATTGTTACATATGATTTATAGTGCATGTTCTTCACAGCACTAGAAAAAAATTGTCACTATCATTGTAGTCTGATTACTAAAATCCTAGCTGGAAATTTATTTATTTTTAAAAAAAACAAGGTTATGTCTACTAGACATGTGCAACTGGATTTGGAGAAATGCAAATAATCAATAAATCTTTAACCTCTAATGACCACGATGTACCATGAACATAGCTGGTCGTTAAGGGTCTTCTTGTTACTTATAGCTAGCATCTCGCCATACCCTCCCTACTCCCTTCTGGTTACCGCAAATAGAGCAGTCACTACGCTGGCGACAATGCGGCGCTATTAATTACACAATCCCCATAGAAAGACCAGTGACATACAGGATTTATAATATATACGTATCTCCTCAAATGAATTATGTTTCACACGCCATATATTCCATAGATCCATTCATTGTGTGTATCTAAAACTAAGGTTGTGTTCTTTAAAGGCACATTAAACACAAATTGTAAGCT
The DNA here is from genome assembly GCF_027579735.1 of Bombina bombina. Taxonomy (NCBI): domain Eukaryota; kingdom Metazoa; phylum Chordata; class Amphibia; order Anura; family Bombinatoridae; genus Bombina; species Bombina bombina. The sequence goes on from NC_069504.1 coordinate 721,022,705, forward strand.
CCATGATAATGGCACTTCATTTCTGAGAATAATTTTAAATAATGCAGCTTTATTATCTCAAATGATTATATTGTCCCTGTACCCCAGAACAAAAGGATCATGGCTAACCAATCATAAACTAATATATACATATAGGATTTTAGCATAAAATGTTGTTTGTACATGTGAGGTTACAATAAGAGATTGGGGTAGCCTTGTTTTATTACTGATTCAGCTTAAATAATTAATAATAAATAATCAAACTAGTATTTAAGCAGACATCTATTCATTTCTAATCTCCATATATTAGATAAATATACATAATATATTTATATATATATATACACAATAATTTTAACATCTAAGCTATCTAGAATGCCCACAGCTATTGCAAGGAATGTTTTTCATATCATGATTGTTGATACAAAACTGATATTCCACCTTCTCTTTAATGTAACATTTACCTTTATTTTGTCATTTCAAATAGCTGTTGTTATGAGAGTGGGAGGTGATGTCACGGGATGGGGGCGTGGCTTATAACCATTATTGTCTATGTCGCAGTTACTAAGTTAGATGTGTTGTGCAAGCTGTATATTTCTATGCTCTGCAATAAAATAGCATTGTACCTTCTATGCTGTGTCCTGCATCTCATGACAGCTGTTTTTGCCTGCTGTAATCCCACCTACACTGAAAATGTCAGTACTGGTTATAGAAAAATAATGTAAATAAGAAAATGTAGAATAAATCATGTTTCTAGGGGGGTGGGTCACAGAAGTACTAAAATGTTCTATTGTTCTCTCTAAGTATTGCACTCACTGTGTATACTGTGAGAGATAAGATACAAAGGATATTGTGTATATAGAGAAATAAGATAATGAGGTCTGCTCTCCCTGCAAGCTTAATCCATCTGAATGGGTTGTGGTTACAAGTAGCTTTTTCATATATAAAAGTAAACATAAAGGAGCTATTCCCATACGTCTAATACTGCAGCTGGTGTAACTACTTACAAGTCATTCGAAAAACATACACTGTTCTTTTAAGATAGCAAATGAGTAGAAAGATAAGGTGAGGGACGGGAGAACATTAGTTTGCAGAAAAGTAGATAACCCAAACCTTCCTGGGACAAAGTGGAACAAGCACAATTTTCAGATGAACTTTACAGCAATTCTAAGTATAATTGCCCTTTAAGGGCTAGATTGCAAGTGGCATGCTAAATAACTTTTTCACTCACGCTAAATGCGCTCAAATAAAACACTTTCATGGGCAGGTATGCGTGCTAACTTCAGATATGTAACCACGCTAACAACTTCTCCAAATAGACTTCTATGGGGACGCACTGTTAAAAAACATCTAACAGTTATCGCTCACACGCTAAAAAGTGTATAGATGTGTATTATATATATATATATATATATATATATATATATATATACTGTATATGGGTGTATGTATTATATATATATATATATATATATATATATATACATACAGGTGGCCCTCGTTTTACAACGGTTCAATTTACACCGTTTCAGAATAACAACCTTTTTTTTACAGTCATGTGACTGCTATTGAAAAGCATTGAGAAGCAGTGCATTTATTAAAATAGCCAGTAGGTGGAGCTGTCCGCTGGTGTTGCAGCAAAGTCAAGCAAGCTGAAATCAGTTTAACCAGACCTGAGCTATCAAGCAGATTTCAAAGGAACAAGATCTTCCTGTCTATAAATCAGTCCAGATTGGAATGCATAGAAAGAACTGTTTGCAGAAAAATGCAAGTGAAGTCTGTGTTGTGTGATTATTTTATTAGGTTTATAATGCTGTTTAGCATTTAAAGTCTTCACTTCAAAGCTTTAAAAATAATGTATTAGGTGTTACTTATGACAATTTTGAGAGGGGCCTGAAACCTATCTCCCTTACTTCCCATTGACTTACATTATAAACTGGGTTTCAATTTACAACGGTTTCGATTTACAACCATTCTGTTTGGAACCTAACCCCAGCGTAAACTGAGGGCTACCTGTGTATATATATATATATATATATATATATATATATATATACTGTATATGTGTGTATGTATTATATATATATATACTGTATATGTGTGTATGTACTCTATATATATATATATATATATACTGTATATGTGTGTATGTATTATATATATATACTGTATATGTGTGTATGTACTATATATATATATATATATATATATATATATATATATATATATATATATACTGTATATGTGTGTATGTATATATATATATATATATATATATATATATATATATATACTGTATATGTGTGTATGTACAGGGAGTGCAGAATTATTAGGCAAATGAGTATTTTGACCACATCATCCTCTTCATGCATGTTGTCTTACTCCAAGATGTATAGGCTCGAAAGCCTACTACCAATTAAGTATATTAGGTGATGTGCATCTCTGTAATGAGAAGGGGTGTGGTCTAATGACATCAACACCCTATATCAGGTGTGCATAATTATTAGGCAACTTCCTTTCCTTTGGCAAAATGGGTCAAAAGAAGGACTTGACAGGCTCAGAAAAGTCAAAAATAGTGATATATCTTGCAGAGGGATGCAGCACTCTTAAAATTGCAAAGCTTCTGAAGCGTGATCATCGAACAATCAAGCGTTTCATTCAAAATAGTCAACAGGGTCGCAAGAAGCGTGTGGAAAAACCAAGGGGCAAAATAACTGCCCATGAACTGAGAAAAGTCAAGCGTGCAGCTGCCAAGATGCCACTTGCCACCAGTTTGGCCATATTTCAGAGCTGCAACATCACTGGAGTGCCTAAAAGCACAAGGTGTGCAATACTCAGAGACATGGCCAAGGTAAGAAAGGCTGAAAGACGACCACCACTGAACAAGACACACAAGCTGAAACGTCAAGACTGGGCCAAGAAATATCTCAAGACTGATTTTTCTAAGGTTTTATGGACTGATGAAATGAGAGTGAGTCTTGATGGGCCAGATGGATGGGCCCGTGGCTGGATTGGTAAAGGGCAGAGAGCTCCAGTCCGACTCAGACGCCAGCAAGGTGGAGGTGGAGTACTGGTTTGGGCTGGTATCATCAAAGATGAGCTTGTGGGGCCTTTTCGGGTTGAGGATGGAGTCAAGCTCAACTCCCAGTCTTACTGCCAGTTTCTGAAAGACACCTTCTTCAAGCAGTGGTACAGGAAGAAGTCTGCATCCTTCAAGAAAAACATGATTTTCATGCAGGACAATGCTCCATCACACGCGTCCAAGTACTCCACAGCGTGGCTGGCAAGAAAGGGTATAAAAGAAGAAAATCTAATGACATGGCCTCCTTGTTCACATGATCTGAACTCCATTGAGAACCTGTGGTCCATCATCAAATGTGAGATTTACAAGGAGGGAAAACAGTACACCTCTCTGAACAGTGTCTGGGAGGCTGTGGTTGCTGCTGCACGCAATGTTGATGGTGAACAGATCAAAACACTGACAGAATCCATGGATGGCAGGCTTTTGAGTGTCCTTGCAAAGAAAGGTGGCTATATTGGTCACTGATTTGTTTTTGTTTTGCTTTTGAATGTCAGAAATGTATATTTGTGAATGTTGAGATGTTATATTGGTTTCACTGGTAAAAATAAATAATTGAAATGGGTATATATTTGTTTTTTGTTAAGTTGCCTAATAATTATGCACAGTAATAGTCATCTGCACACACAGATATCCCCCTAAAATAGCTATAACTAAAAACAAACTAAAAACTACTTCCAAAACTATTCAGCTTTGATATTAATGAGTTTTTTGGGTTCATTGAGAAAATGGTTGTTGTTCAATAATAAAATTAATCCTCAAAAATACAACTTGCCTAATAATTCTGCACTCCCTGTATTATATATATATACAGGGAGTGCAGAATTATTAGGCAAATAAGTATTTTGACCACATCATCCTCTTTATGCATGTTGTCTTACTCCAAGCTGTATAGGCTCGAAAGCCTACTACCAATTAAGCATATTAGGTGATGTGCATCTCTGTAATGAGAAGGGGTGTGGTCTAATGACATCAACACCCTATATCAGGTGTGCATAATTATTAGGCAACTTCCTTTCCTTTGGCAAAATGGGTCAAAAGAAGGACTTGACAGGCTCAGAAATGTCAAAAATAGTGAGATATCTTGCAGAGGGATGCAGCACTCTTAAAATTGCAAAGCTTCTGAAGCGTGATCATCGAACAATCAAGCGTTTCATTCAAAATAGTCAACAGGGTCGCAAGAAGCGTGTGGAAAAACCAAGGCGCAAAATAACTGCCCATGAACTGAGAAAAGTCAAGCGTGCAGCTGCCAAGATGCCACTTGCCACCAGTTTGGCCATATTTCAGAGCTGCAACATCACTGGAGTGCCCAAAAGCACAAGGTGTGCAATACTCAGAGACATGGCCAAGGTAAGAAAGGCTGAAAGACGACCACCACTGAACAAGACACACAAGCTGAAACGTCAAGACTGGGCCAAGAAATATCTCAAGACTGATTTTTCTAAGGTTTTATGGACTGATGAAATGAGAGTGAGTCTTGATGGGCCAGATGGATGGGCCCGTGGCTGGATTGGTAAAGGGCAGAGAGCTCCAGTCCGACTCAGACGCCAGCAAGGTGGAGGTGGAGTACTGGTTTGGGCTGGTATCAAAGATGAGCTTGTGGGGCCTTTTCGAGTTGAGGATGGAGTCAAACTCAACTCCCAGTCCTACTGCCAGTTTCTGGAAGACACCTTCTTCAAGCAGTGGTACAGGAAGAAGTCTGCATCCTTCAAGAAAAACATGATTTTCATGCAGGACAATGCTCCATCACACGCGTCCAAGTACTCCACAGCGTGGCTGGCAAGAAAGGGTATAAAAGAAGAAAATCTAATGACATGGCCTCCTTGTTCACCTGATCTGAACCCCATTGAGAACCTGTGGTCCATCATCAAATGTGAGATTTACAAGGAGGGAAAACAGTACACCTCTCTGAACAGTGTCTGGGAGGCTGTGGTTGCTGCTGCACGCAATGTTGATGGTGAACAGATCAAAACACTGACAGAATCCATGGATGGCAGGATTTTGCGTGTCCTTGCAAAGAAAGGTGGCTATATTGGTCACTGATTTGTTTTTGTTTTGTTTTTGAATGTCAGAAATGTATATTTGTGAATGTTGAGATGTTATATTGGTTTCACTGGTAAAAATAAATAATTGAAATGGGTATATATTTGTTTTTTGTTAAGTTGCCTAATAATTATGAACAGTAATAGTCACCTGCACACACAGATATCCCCCTAAAATAGCTAAAACTAAAAACAAACTAAAAACTACTTCCAAAAATATTCAGCTTTGATATTAATGAGTTTTTTGGGTTCATTGAGAACATGGTTGTTGTTCAATAATAAAATTAATCCTCAAAAATACAACTTGCCTAATAATTCTGCACTCCCTGTATATATACTGTATATGTGTGTATGTATTATATATATATACTGTATATGTGTGTATGTATGTATGTATATATATATATATATATATATATATATATATATATATATATATATATATATATATATATATATATATATATATATAAAAAAATCAATTCCAGAGAGGATTTACATAGTCCCACAAGTATACCAATTGCCAGGGTGCACTTGATGTAACATTACAAACACCATCCAAAGGAAAGACACTCACTGGTCTTATGTAAAATGAAACTTAAAGGGACAGTTTACTCAAAAATCCCCTTTAATTTGTTCCCAATGATCCACTTTACCTGCTGGAGTGTATTAAATTGTTTACAAGTAGCTCCTTTACCCTTATATTGGCATTTGAAATTGTTAATTTAGCATGTGGTATCCCCACCTATTCTGAACGTTTGTGGCCGCGCGTACCAGCTATAGATAAGCTTTGTAAACACAACCAGCAGAAGAAATTACACTCCCAGTCGGATATAACAGAGATAAGGTAATACAATGTTGATTTTCCATTGTTCTCTCAAAGTACTGGTGATTGTTTTAAGGACAGATATAAGATAAAGAAGCAGTTATATGAACACAATGTGATATAGTAATGACATCTGATTATATCTACAAGCTCAACCCATTTTATTAGGTTGTGGCTTCAAAACAAAAAATCAGAGCTTTAATATACACAAATAAGCCTTAAAAATCTAATTTTCATACATTTTTTACTCTGCAGTTGGTAAAAAAAGCAATTGTAAACACATTAAGGGAAAAACTATTTTACAGTATACTGTCCCTTTAAAGGACCAATAAACACAGCAGATTTGCATAATCAACAAATGCAAGATAACAAGACAATACAATAGCATTTACTCTGAATTTCAAATGAGTAGTAGATTCTTTTCTAACACATTTTAAAGTTATGTATATTTCCACTCCCCCTGTACCATGTGATAGCAATCAGCCAATCACAAATGCATATACGTATAGTTTGAGTTCTTGCACATGCTCAGTAGGAGCTGGTGACTCAAAAAAAGTGTAAATATAAAAGACTGTGCACATTTTTTTTAATGGAAGAAAAATTGGAAAGTTGTTTAAAATTGCATGCTCTATCTGAATCATGAAAATTTAATAAAGCCTGAGTGTCCCTTTAACGTTTTACATAAGACCAGTGAGTGCCTTTCCTTTGGATGGTGTCTGTGTTTGTGTGTGTATATATATACTTTTTTTTTTTTCAAAGAGCTTTATTAAAATAACATGAGGTTTTATAGCAGATCGTGAAAATTCATGGAATACGACAGAGATGTTACACTAACATATTTCACTTTGTTAAAGCCATGCATCAGCTATAATTGTATAATACTCATAGGTTTTACTGCATTATTAAATCATGATGATTTAAGACTCTGGGTTTGAAATCTGTAGATATATTACAGGGATATTCCCACATCTAGCTGTGCAAGTGATATATATTATATATTACAAATAGATGAAAAAAAACAAGGCCATGAGCATTAGTTATTGAACCTCAATTTTGCCCCAGCTATCTAAATGGGCCTCTCTTGGACCCTATATGTGTAAAGGCAATATGGGGGTTATACATATAAATAATATATAGGAAAAACATACTAAACAAAAAACAAAATCAAAGGACATAAATGAGTTAAGGACCAAAACTGAGCAGACAGTTGTTCTTAAAGTGAATATTTAAACATGAAACTTCATATCTCTACTGGTCTTATTTGGGGGTAATACACTCTTTTTCCCTCTCCTTTCTATTCCCTTTTTTTTCTTTCTTTTTTCTCTATTTTTAATGAATTATATATGTACATGTGTGAGAGAGGGGGTAAATTGTATTTTATTGTTTGTCTAAAAAACTGTGTTTGGGTAACCTTTCCCTAGTGGCCAAGGTCTTCCCCTTGAGCAGTGATATATTGTTATCCCCTATCCTGCAAGCCGCAAAAAGAGGTTTGCAGATATAGGAGCGGTGCCTTATTGTGCCGTTGCAGTGTATATCCTTTTACCGCTACAAATAAGCTATCACTAAAAGAAGATTGCTATGGTCAATGCATAAGCTGTATAACATTAGGGATCAACATATAAACTAAATAAACTTTATGTCAAACACACATCAAAACAGGTTAACATGTCAACTTTATATGGTTAACAAAGTTTCCATCACAAGGATTTGGGGGCCACAGTGATAAATTAAGTCAATGTCAGCCCCCTGCAATAGCTTGATCATAAAGTCCAGAGTCTGGAGTAGCCAGCAGTGCTTTTTGGGGATGTCCATCACACCAAGTCTGTATAGGCAAGAGTCTTACTAGTTTGTCTTCACGGTGCGGTTCCAAAGCGAGTATAAGCTGTGTGAGGACGTACAGACCATCTGGGTCCACTCGCTTTCCTCTGTGATCTTTCTGTTCCCCAGCCACCTGAGTAATATACAGCAAAAGGTCAGATGGCTCAGCCCTCTTAGTTGTTTGGGGAGCCCCCCTGCCCCCCAGCGCCAGTCTCTGGCCTGTAGAAGAGGTCCAAAGTGGACTCTTAATGCGATCCAGTGGAATTGGCATTGCGGTGGCCATGTGGTATGTGGGAGCTTATCCATAGACCCGACATCATTGTCAGGTGAGTCGATGTGGTCCGATATTAGTTTCCTAGTGAGGGATGGTTCTTCTGGCCAGAAGATACTGTGGTTATTCAGAGAAGGCTCCCGTTGTGGGCACATTGCATTTGCTGTGTGCACAGTCTTCCCGGCGCCATCTTGACTAGCAGGTATTCGCCCTTCCTCAGTATTATTATTATTATCAGGTATTTGTAGAGCACCAACAGGTTCCGCAGTAGCTTTTATTTGTTTGTTAGTGGCACACAATTTGCTCATAAGTTTATCAAATGGGGCTCTCTCTATTAGTGATTCCATGAGCCTCTTGAAGTTTGCAAAGTGTAGGTTATACTGTGTCAGTGCCTCCATACCTTCCATTGTCTCCGCTTTCTTTCAGGGCTGTTTGGATCCTTGCTGTATAGGTATCTGCTCCGAAAAGCGGGAAGCTCTTAGTGGTTTGCTTGGTGCAGAGCTAGAATGATAGTGCCAGTCCAAACTAGATGTTATGCCCAGTTAAGGTTGAATCAGTGTTAGGATGTGAACAGATTCAGTAAGCCAGGATCCCTAGCAGCACTGATGACCCGGCTATTCCTGGGGGGGTGAATGCCTAGTAGCAGGCTGCCGCCTTAGGCCTTTATGTTCCAATCTGTAGTCCCAGCGTCATGCATACAGCGAGAAGAATAAATAATAGGGTCACAAGTGACAGTGCTGCAATGTCTTTGGATTATATGCTTTTAATCTTGCTGTTATATGTCAATAATCAACGGATTATCAAAGCCTCTGCTCAGAGCTCTCAGAGTGCGCGTCCTGTTCAGAACGCTGCTTGGACACGCCCCCATATATTTACTTTTTATTAATATTTAAATGATTTATCTTTTAATAAAGTGTATATATGTGTGTAATACTTTATTTTATTGTGTTTTGTGCAACTCCTTTTTTTTAACTCTAACAGTTTAATTCAGGTCTCAAGGTGGGCTTAGTAGTCTGGCTCAGTTTTGATTTGCGCTTGAGCACAATCTATAACTTTCAACTTGTAATACCAGTGCAAATTAGAGCGGTCACGATATCCATTAAAAGTAATGTGTAAGCTTGAGCAAAATCAACCGCTCTTACCCATTTCTGGTTAACACGCTTTACCGTGGACTTGTAATATCAAAATTATACAATAATGGTAGTGCGGTTTAACGATGTTGCTTACCACGCACACTTTTAATCTAGCCCTAAATAATTACACAGGCAGCCTAACATCCTCCAGTTTTTTGTCCATTCAAAGGTAAAGGAACAGTTCCTGTATAGGGAGTGCAGAATTATTAGGCAAGTTGTATTTTTGAGGATTAATTTTATTATTGAACAACAACCATGTTCTCAATGAACCCAAAAAACTCATTAATATCAAAGCTGAATATTTTTGGAAGTAGTTTTTAGTTTGTTTTTAGTTTTAGCTATTTTAGGGGGATATCTGTGTGTGCAGGTGACTATTACTGTGCATAATTATTAGGCAACTTAACAAAAAACAAATATATACCCATTTCAATGATTTATTTTTACCAGTGAAACCAATATAACATCTCAACATTCACAAATATACATTTCTGACATTCAAAAACAAAACAAAAACAAATCAGTGACCAATATAGCCACCTTTGTTTGCAAGGACACTCAAAAGCCTGCCATCCATGGATTCTGTCAGTGTTTTGATCTGTTCACCATCAACATTGCGTGCAGCAGCAACCACAGCCTCCCAGACACTGTTCAGAGAGGTGTACTGTTTTCCCTCCTTGTAAATCTCACATTTGATGATGGACCACAGGTTCTCAATGGGGTTCAGATCATGTGAACAAGGAGGCCATGTCATTAGATTTTCTTCTTTTATACCCTTTCTTGCCAGCCACGCTGTGGAGTACTTGGACGCGTGTGATGGAGCATTGTCCTGCATGAAAATCATGTTTTTCTTGAAGGATGCAGACTTCTTCCTGTACCACTGCTTGAAGAAGGTGTCTTCCAGAAACTGGCAGTAGGACTGGGAGTTGAGCTTGACTCCATCCTCAACCCGAAAAGGCTCCATAAGCTCATCTTTGATGATACCAGCCCAAACCAGTACTCCACCTCCACCTTGCTGGCGTCTGAGTCGGACTGGAGCTCTCTGCCCTTTACCAATCCAGCCACGGGCCCATCCATCTGGCCCATCAAGACTCACTCTCATTTCATCAGTCCATAAAACCTTAGAAAAATCAGTCTTGAGATATTTCTTGGCCCAGTCTTGACGTTTCAGCTTGTGTGTCTTGTTCAGTGGTGGTCGTCTTTCAGCCTTTCTTACCTTGGCCATGTCTCTGAGTATTGCACACCTTGTGCTTTTGGGCACTCCAGTGATGTTGCAGCTCTGAAATATGGCCAAACTGGTGGCAAGTGGCATCTTGGCAGCTGCACGCTTGACTTTTCT